>NC_084640.1:16671143-16859975 GCF_019802595.1 Syngnathoides biaculeatus | reverse complement strand
TTCCTGTTTGCAGTGGTGATGGCTAGGCTGACAGATGAGGTTAGCCTGGAATCCTCGTGGACCATGATGTTTGCAGATGACATTGTAATCAGCACTGAGAGCAGGGAATAGGTGCAAGAACATTTAGAAGGCACTGCACAGCAGAGGAGTGAAGATACGCTGAATAAGTCAATATACTGTATGTGCATGAATGACAGAGGTGGAGGGGAAGGTTGCTACAGGAAGAGATAACGAGGGGATAAGACTAAATAATTGGGGTGAATCATCGGTAAATATGGTTAGGTTGTGAAGAAACGGGTCCAAGTAAGTTGCACTGGGTGGGGGAAATTGTCATGTTTGTGTGTTATGTGGTAGAAAAGTCTGTGCTGAGATGAAGAGCAAAATTTTGAGACAGCTGTGAGAATTGCCATGATGTATGTATTTGAGAGAGTCTCACTGAAAAGACAACAGGAAGCAGTGCTGGAGTTTGAAGGAATGATGTTGTTGAGGTTCTCTCTTGGATTGACCAGGTTGGATAGGATTAGAAATTAGCTCATCAGAGGTGCAGCCAAGGTTAGATGTTTTGGAGACAATGTAAGAAACAGCATACTTCAATGGTTTGAACTTGTCTAGAGGAGAGATCGTGAGTATATTGGTTGAAAGGTGATAAGAATGGAACTGCCAGCCAAGAGAGCTGAAAGAACACCAAAGGGGAGGTTGATAGAAGTAGTGAGTGAAGTCATGAGGGGAGTTGGTGACAGACAAGAGGATGCAGGTTATAGACTTACATGGGAAAAAACTGACATGCTGTGGCGACCCCTAACTGGATAAACTGAACAGGATAGGAGATTTGATACTAGATTAATTCAAAAGTAATGAAAAGTAATCAAGGTTAATTTATTTGATTTTATGGTACTTGGATTCTGTTACTGCATTTTCAACATGTAGCTGGTGATTGTTTCAGAATACATTTTTAAAGTGACCCTTTTGATCCTGTTGCCATTACATAGCAAGTTACTGTATTTTGCAGCAGATACTGAATGGTTCCCAGCATCCATTGCGCAATGAAATGTTGAACTGTTGCTGTAATGAAATGTTTATCCTTAATGTTCACAAACCATCAGGAATTATGTAACATGAAATAAATGTGTGTTACCTGTAATTTGTTATGTGTGTGGAATGTCTTATTTAACTCTTGCACTTAGTTTTAAGGAAACCCTGACTGTGGCTATGTAGGACAGTGACATCCCGGTCACTTAAGCTATAAACCAAGTGAAGCTAAACTAAAAGCATTACATGGTGACTCATGGTGACTTATCTGATGCATCAGGTATAGACATGTAGTTCCATCTGATTGCCCAGGATGGCCTTCTTCTTCTTAAGTGAAAAGAGCTCCTGTTTTTCTTGTGTGACTCATCAGCACCACAATGTACGAAAGCATTAATTAAAGAATATAGATATAGTAATGGGTGGCAATGATGAATTGGCTGTCTCTATGTACCTAGGCAGCGCTTGGTTGGCAAACAGTTCTGGGTGTCGTCCGACTCCTGAAAATTGCTGGGATAGGCTCCACCACTCCTGTGATCCTTGTGAGGATAAGCAGCTCATAAAATAGATGGATGATTGGGTTGCATCAATAAGGATGTTTTTTTCTCATCCAGGACAATAGGGGATGTGCTTTAGCATCACCTAGTGTGCATGTGTCTGTAGGCATCTTTTATCACTGTAATGAAGATGTATGTTTTACCTGTCTGTCATTGCTTATTTAAAAATGATGATGCTATGTAACTGGACAGACTGGAAAGGTATAATATCCATCCATCCATTTTCTTTTCTGCTTATCCTCATGAGGGTCATGGGGAATGCTGGAGCCTATCCCAGCAGTCAACGGGCAGGAGGCAAAGTACACCCTGAACTGGTTGCTAGCCAATCGCAGGGCACATCGAGACAAACAGTCACACCCACAATCACACACAGGGGCAATTTAGAGTCTCCAATTAATGTTGAATGTTTTTGCGATGTGGGAGGAAACAGGAGTGCCCGGAGAAAACCCACGCAGGCATGGGGAGAACATGCAAACTCCACACAGGCGGGGCCGGGATAGAACCCAGGCCTCAGAACTGCGAGGCCAACGCTTTACCTGCTGACCCTCCGTTACGCCAGGTATAATATCTTCTGCAATTTATTGTGTCAAACATTTTGATTTTAATTTTATCTTAAAGTAAATCAAATTATTATTACTCTCATAATAGTGATTGCATTAGTAAAATATGTCAAGTTTCATGAACGATAGTGTAACTCTTTGTTCTTCCCTTTGGGAAGGCACTCACCCCCGATAAAATAATACACTTTATTTGAAGCCCAATGGCTCACCTTCGATCTTTACATTATGTTTCTTCCCACCTCAGCTGTCTTCCCTCTCTTTTTAGTCTCTGTTGTCTCATTAATGAGCTCACGTTGAGATGTGTTGAAGCTCATTAACCTTTGCGAGCTCTGAGTCCTGCTGTGCGGGAAAGCAATCAACAGACAAAGACAACAAAAAAGTTGAATTTTTAAAATGAAATTCCTAAAATTAAAGTGGGAAATTCTTCACAGTTCAGTCCAGTGACCAACACTTACAAAACTATGTCATAACACAATTAGACACTGAAAATAATTTTCTTTTTCTAATTTTAACCACTTGTATGATTACTCATACTATTAGTAAGCTCCACACTCTGATAATGCAATATGCAATCCTTTCTTTAAAAACCTGGTGATGTATATTTGTTTAATTGAATTTAACTTCTGTCCAGCTCTTGGTCACCTTAAATTTAGGCATATATTTCATCTTTGCGCCACAGTGAGTGACTGGTTAGAAGATCAGTCTCACAGTTCTGAGAAACGGGGTTCAAATCCCTGTATTGTTTGCGTGGAATTTGAATGTCTTCCCTGTGTCTCCGTGGGTTTCAATTAAGATAGCTGGGTGTACCCTGTCAAGTGTAAAAAAAATTACGGCACACCACCAAACAAAAGTGTCACAAAAAGTGGAAACACAAATCAATTATACACTTTCTGTCATCAAATTTAAGAACCTTTATTTGTTCTGTCTTTATATGCCACTGCTATAGACAGATGAAAAAAAGATCACTATGTTTCGTAAATAAATAATATTTTGACCAATTAAGTGAAATCTGATAATTTCCCACAGCACACCAAAAGAGCTCTTATGGCACTGTTATTTGCATCAGCTCTTTATTTGGAACCAATCAGTGGACCTTTGTAAACCCAGCGTACCTTAAGACACCCAAAACAAAAAAACATGTTTCTAAACGCATTAAACATGTTTGAAAATAAGTGCTGAAAATCTCCAAAGACTGAGAACAACATAGTACTGAATCATTGAGATATGTAAATTTTCTTTTTTATGTGGGAGGGACTACAAAGAATCATCATGATGTCACAAGAATCCACCTCCCCCACTATGTAAACTATAAGCACCCTTATTCCATATAGTGGCCATTCGGCAGAATTGCTCTTCCTTGTTCATAAATAACTTTACCCAGTTCTACCAGTAAAGTAAGCAATTGGCCACAAAACTATCCCCACAACTGAGAAACTACATCTTTTCTGAAGTGTAATATGTTCTGTCTTTTTTGACTATATGTCTTGCCATCAGACACCACCAGTTGGCTTGCGAGGCAGCGGCCATATAAGATACGCACCGGATGAGAGCCATTGCCCCGAGGCCCAATGTCATCCTGAATATGGGTAGAGAAAGTGACCGGAGATCCAGTAAAACAGAGTTGCCAACTTCATGTCATGGGAGGGAGGAAAAGGGAAAAACGTGTTCACGTGGACAGTTGCACGTCGTATGCTGTGGCTGCATATGCTGCACACTTAGGCAGCCACAGAAGTGTGTTGTCCAGCTGAGTTTCAACGGAGCGAAAAGGGTCCTGGTGGTGTGGCTTATGGTCGTTATGCTGACCCAGAGGATGCTTTTCTGCAGTCCGTGAAAGTGTATGCGATCTCTGTCGCTGGAAATTATTACATGTATTTGATTGACAGCTGAAATGTCCTGGGAGGTGGGATTTTCAGAGCTCTTAGTGACAGGCACACAGCTTCTGGAAACTAAAAGAATGTCTCAACTCTAGACCATTTTGATGTCTTATTTCACATACTATGTGACTTTTTTTCCATTCATTAATTGCTGAGCTTGGGTTTTTTCTGTGATGTTTTGAATATAAAGGAGGCTTTGGTTTTTTTTTTTGCTGTATGTTGTGGGGCTTTACAATATGACGTCTGTGCTGGTGTGCGCGTAAACAAAAGCAACTTCAATCCTCTCCAATCAAAAGGGGATATTGCATACCCTTTAAAAGACACTCAAGTCTTGCATATGGTTATGTCATATGTGCGGAGGAGTTCTCAGTGAGCCGTGCAAGGCTGAAGCAATCAACTGCAGCAGTATTTCTGTATTAAATACAGGATGAGCTGGTGAAAAATCAATGGTCCGTTGAATGAATCCAATGAAAAAGGACCGAAATGTATCAGCCGACACCTTTGATTTTTAAAATATCAAAATATATTAATTAAGATACAAAGAGTAATGTGTTCAATGATTTGATTTCTCCAAAGATGTACTGTATTGACATCTACTGATGAAATACAGTACAGTAAATCTGTCATCCGTTTGAGTGCCTCGTACATCTTTCTGGTTGCATGAAGGCCTACACCAATCACAATCACCAAAAAACCCGTTATATCCCTGCACCGCAACTAAGACTGGGAGAAGATCTAAATCTAGACGTCATTTTTGACACCATAATGTCACTCCGCCAAGCCGGCAAATCCTTGCTGGATTGACGCCACCCACTTTGGCAAAGACAAGTCCACCAACGCACAGCCAGTCTTGCGCAAAAATAAAGATACATGACTGCAATTGGACCCCTCAGTCACCAAAATCTCACACAATCGAGGCGGAAGTCCCTCCACATAGTCCCTCCACCCCCCTCCACCACCCCCACTGTGCCCTCTCCACACTTCCTCTGTCCCCTTTCCCCCCCCTTCCCCCTGGTCTCCCCCTTTCTGCTCCTTCGCTCCTTTTGTCTCATTGCCTGTCTTGCTCAAACACATGCATTGTAGGCCTGTCCACTTGGAATGACTATCAAATGTTGAACAATTATGTATTTAATTGGCATTGCCACAAGTCTACAATATATAGCAGGTCGTCTATTGTATTTCAGAACACGTTGATCGCTTTGGAGATGCCTGTTTTCCAGCCCACACCAGCGATAATATGTACGTTTTCCCTGTGGATGAATTATTGTAGCTCAGGAGAGAGTCAAAGTGCACAAGTAAGTCAAGTAAATGAAATATGGGGGGCCAATAATTACCTAAACTTCTCCAAGTTCTCACCTTTTAACACTCTTTGTATTATCTTGTAGGCTACAAAACATCTGCGAGTGAGCATCCATTTCTTCCCCTTGCCAGTCACCATCATGTCTTGGTGATATTTAAAAAAAAAATAACTTTGTCGTGCTTCATTTTGTCCTTGCAACAGTTGATTAATGTCCAAAGGGCTGAGTTGCCTTTTTTTGCAGCCTGAGAGTTGCCAACTGTAGGTAAGCGAGGCGGCGCCTCTCTATTATAAAATACTTTGCAGGTAGCCAACTGAGTTCTTTTCTTACTACCAAAGTAGAAACTCATAATTAACTCATATAATTACTCTAAATGTCTATGCACAATTTTACTCTTTACTTACTTACAACTTTTGAAGTAATCCCCCTCAACGCACACTATCCAGTTTGAACTTTCAACAGTCCTTGCGAACACGGAATCGATCATCTTTTGATAAATGTCCACGTTTCACTTTCTTTGTCCTTTTCGTTGCCCACCAACAACCACTGGTACTCGCACTGTCATCGTATCACTCGTCCTCCCTCCTTTTTTCTCTCCTCTTTTTTTCGCGTCTCCCTCCTACCGTCACAAAAAACCTTCACGGTCCTTACTGTGTACGTCCAACTATAAAGACACTCTTCCTTCCTTCTTTAACATGGTGGTTGTCACACACCATACAATAAAATAACAAACAAAAGTATTCTGTTTTTCTCAAATAATCAACAATCCAAACCTTTAAATACAAATCCCTTAAAATACCCTACAATCCCCTTCACCTCAAACAAAATAAAGAGTCACAAGCACAACAAACACAGTGAACAGATTCCATCCACTGTGGTGTTTACTAATTCACCCCAAATTCAACCACACCGCGGGACCGACAGTCCTCTCGATCTGGTTTTGGTGGCTGGGGTTACCGCGCGGACTGTGTTTTTGGGTGGTTAGGTAGCGCTTTTTTTTTTTTAACATCTCTCGTAGACAGTACAAAGTGAACAAAGCAGTTTTCCCGGCCATGTTTTGGTTTTTTCGTTCGGGTGCAGTGTTTTTGATTGTTGAACAATAAAAGCTAAGTTTCTGTTCCTCCCGTTATTGTCTCCGAATCTCTCACAAGGTCACGACAACTCGTGACCCTCCGCCCTCCTGTATGGCTCTCGAAACTTTGTCCCCTGATTTTTGCCCTCATTCCTACTGTGCCCCTCCCTGGAGGACCGCCTCCCTTTCGCTCCCCTCCTTCGCTTCCTCCTCCTTTTCTCCTTCTTTCCCTTTCCATTCTCTCCATTACTCATCCTTCAATCCCTCCCGTGCTGTCTGTTCCGAGACCCAATAGAGTATCGGATCAAGACTACTCCGTACCCTCACTCTCTGATTACTCGATGCAGTGCTTAAAAAAAGGTGACTTGCCGCACATCCATAAGTTTGACTCCCTTCCCCTTTTTTCTACAAAGAACCCATCTCTGCCTATCGAAAAACAATTCCTCGTTCTTCCTTCTCTTCCCCTTTGCTATCTTGATTCCTAGTTGCGTTACCCACTGGACTCTCCCCCTTCTCATTCCACAATTAGAAAACCAGTGAACTTCCGGACCTTCCGACTTTGCAATATGCTCCTTCTAATTAAATCTCAACCGCCTACTCCTTTATTCCCGCCCAGCGGCTTACCACCTCATTCCCCTCCCCCCTCTTTTCTCATTTCTTTCTTCGCGCGCTGTTCTTCAGGGTAGTTCCTCATTTCCCCGGCGCTCACAATCAGACCCGCCGTATACACTGGTGACCATCCCGGTGACGCCCCCCCCGAGACAACGTCTACAAAGACGATGCATCTACTGAAACATGGCAACACCGGACAATATATATTAAAAAGCACACAAGTTATCACCAATCCGTCGAATCCGAGGTTCAATATTTCTCAGTCTTCCTCAATTCCACAAAATTCGATGTCCCTAGATTGTCTTATTTGGGAGTATTTCCGCTGCGACCAATGGCGTGTTGGTATTTCAACGCTACCGAAATCAACATCATAATGCTATTTCCGACGGAGGATCAGTCCGAAATCATAATGCTGTCCCCTTAAATCAATTGCGTCTGCACTTAACAATCATCTCCGCGCATGTAGGCCTCATGTGACTCGCCAAAATGGCAGCGCCCCCTGAAAATTCGCAATTGTTGGCAATCTGAAACCACTTAATCA
This sequence comes from Syngnathoides biaculeatus, assembly GCF_019802595.1. Classification (NCBI taxonomy): domain Eukaryota; kingdom Metazoa; phylum Chordata; class Actinopteri; order Syngnathiformes; family Syngnathidae; genus Syngnathoides; species Syngnathoides biaculeatus. Next base: position 16,852,435 of record NC_084640.1, on the reverse strand, counting down.
ATGGGAGGATTTGTCCAAATTACGTCACATTGTCAAGATAGAGTACATATTACATTACCTATTGAATACATTGTTTTATGGAATACCACCGGAATTCCCTTTAAGTTAAGTCAAATATAACATGTTATAATTAACCTTTTATTTTTCCTCCCCACCCGACACAAACACCATTTAGGGGGTTCCAATGACTAATTGAATACCCATTGACTTGGACAGTAAAGAAAATTGTAAAAGTACTGTAGTTCATAAACTGATAATTTGTAAATGTGTTTGGATACCAAAAGCAGGACTAGATTAGACATTTGTAACAGAAAAGTCACAAAAGCCAGGCTTAATTTCCTTGTCTCAATGAAATATCTGCTGGAACACATCCATTTTGTAAGCCACTTATCCTCACAAAGGGCAAAGGAGGGCTGGAGCCAATCCCAGCGAATATGGGTTGAAAGGCAGACTCCAACCTGAACAGGTCATTAGTCACACTGTACATCGTTACTGAATTGGAATCGATCCCAGAATGGCCACCCTAAAGTCAGGCAGGTTTACTACCATCCCATTAGCGACTCTTCAGAGCACTAAAACAAAGGTAAATCCAACGCAAAGTATCAAAGACTAATATGGAAATTTATTTATTTTTAAACATACACTAACTCCAGAAAAAGTAAAAAAAAAAACGGACATTACAGCATTGTTCTAAAGAAAAGTAAAGAGATGAAAGTTTCAATTTTCTATATACTATTCAAATGGAACTGTTAACATTTCATACATTGTAAATGCAGTTTGGAAAGTCAGTTATTTTGAATATTGTGCATTTAAGATGCAGGGCTAAAAAAGGAGCACTATATATAATTTAAAAAAAAGTGAACAAAGTGAGGGGATTAACAAATAACTCATTTCACAATTGATTTTTCAAAGGGAGGTCACCAGAAATGATTACAACTGGCTATGATAATGTACTATGACAGGCTGAAATGTTATTAGATTGAATGCCAGTTTATTTTATTGGATGTCAGTTTTAGATTTTAGGGATTTTTTTCTTTATGTAAATAGAATTACATTTTGAATTAAGTTTTATTATTAAATTAAATGGTAAACAAGCAAAGAAATGACTGTCGAACCAAATCTAAACCCCAGTAGGTCAAAGGGAAATTTGTGCTGAATTGGAACTGTCGCTTACACTTACGCAATTATGAACAGCATTGACTAACGCCCACTTGTCTCTTCTGTTGCATTTAACCAATTCAGACACTAGTGCAGTAAAAATAACGCTGGCACTCTGATAATCGCAAGTCTCAAAGACACTTATGTAATGCAGTCAGATGATCTGCTGTTATTTTATTTGTAATCTGATTCAAATGACTTTATTAGAGGCCAATGACCAGGACTGTACAAGGGAGGGTTGGTCCAACCCACTGGCTTGGGATTTTCCACACAAGTTCATCAAAAGTGTTCGAGGACCTTTGTTCCAACCGGCGGAGAAGGGCCCGTCCCCCACCAATCGCAACTTCCTGAACAGGACATGTGGGACAAATGTAAATATTTTTCAAATTATGCAAATTTCACCTCATCCTCCATGTTTGTATCCATAATATATGCGATAGATTTTTCCATGTTTTCCCTTGCCAACTCAAGGAGCTCATTTTGTTGCTTCCAATCGTTTTTGTTCAAACCAGTTTTCTAAAGTGTGTTTCTCAGAGTCCACTTAAAAGCCATGTGAACACTTCCATTTCTTGGGTAATTTTTTTTTTTTTTTTTGTCTAGCACCTTAAAATGATTTTTCAGATGCCTTTTAATTAATTTTATTGTCAGACTGTGAGGTTTGCAGTTTTATTTGCTTAAACCCCTCAATTCACCGCAAATGTTTTGTTACATGAGCAGTCTTGTCTCTCAGGATGTCAAATGCAGCTTCCTAATGAGTTTAGTTTGAGACTAAAATTGAGTTTAAACCATTTTAGAGCTCAACATGCCACTCTCTCTTCCAGGACTTGAGCCAGAGGCTGCAAAGTGTTTTTCCTATACAGACTGATAAATTGACCTTTTGAATTATAAAAACAATACCTTTAACTTTTTTTTTTTTTTTTTAAACATCACAGAGCAAGGACTATCCAGCATAGATTTAGAGATGTTTTCTACTTACCTTTATCATGGTGCAGTTATGTCTCACCTCGTCTCACTGATGTACCTCTTCAGAGTCCGGGTCACGACACTATTTGTTAGAGCGGCAACCCAAAATGTTGAACAAGCCACATTGGGGAAAAAATAAAAAAAAAAAAAAATAAAAAAATCTTTAAATTAATGTCTGCTGCCACAAACACTGAAATCCTAAAATAAACCTGATAAATGAAGGCAATATGCTTTATGTAAATAAGCCTACTATAAAAATGATGAAGTTGGTTACAAATACACGAGCATTCATGATTAAGTTTATTTTCCCTGCAGTGCATTTTCTTGAGAACGACGCACAACCTGACTGCTGCTGCACAACGACGCCTCAAGTTTAGCTTCATTACAATATGAATGTTTCATTGTTTTGATGAAATTAAAAGAAATGCACTGAAGAAATCCAATTTTTGGGGATTCGAAAATAAATTAAACTCATAACTTGCTCATAATCTGAGCACTAACTGCAATAAAAACAGCCTGTATTTAAGAATAAAACCCTAACAAAATAATTTGAGGAATACCTGGAATATGAAATGATACATTTTCACTTCAAGAAAACAACCTCATTGGGTCATTTTTGAGCCACTTGTGCATCTATGGGTTAAAGACCAAATATGCTGTACTGCTGTATTTCATTACTCAGCAGTACATGAAGTCAGGCATATTTGTTGATTGAACCTCATCCGACTAAGAAAAGTACTTTGCAATGGCAACCTGGGTGCAGACTGCAGAGTTAAAAACTGCAAACTAGATGCTAATTTAAGAACTGGACAAAGTAGCGTTCATTACATAGTAGCACATGACAACCAAAAAGCATGTAAGCAGGTGCTCCTTAAAGCTGAAATACCCTTAAAAAAAATAAGAGTCAGCTATGAAAAAAAATGTTGAAATTTAGTTTAAGCCATGAAATAATACTAACTTGAAAGCTTGTGTTTCATCCCTATAACCCTTTTTTTTTTTTTTAAAGGAGAGTCAGCTTTATTGGACAAGTATGAAACAAGGATAGTCTCAAGTAGTTGAAGTCACCCAAGTATGACATGTTGAGTACAAAGAACAGTCTTTTCCATATATATAGAACTCCATTTTGCAAATCTGCAGAGTCTAGTATTCAGAGTAGTTAGAGTCCCCACTAGAGCAATTGTTCAGTGCAATGACAGGTTTCCAGTTACGCCAGCTTGTTTGTCATAGAGGTCAGAGAACACAGGTGATGGGTGAAGTTTTTTCTACCATTAATTTAAATGAATTGTCTAAGGACTGTGGTGACATCATTAGAAACCTAGCCATTGTTCCAAAGATGTCAAGACTTCAAGGAATGGATGTAGTTGAAAGAGACAAGCCCTGCGAGTTTATCATATATAATAGTGATTGAACCAGCAGGGGGTGGTGACAACTCGAGGAAGTGTACTGGCAGTAGAATTTCTAAAGTACCCATTACTTCAGGATAGCTGAGTTTCAGGTAAAAAGAAAAAAAAAGTCCAGAGGAAACCGTCAATTTTACGAGCATTTGGGTCTGTAAGACCAATTCACTTCATGATTGGGTAAATCCGACGTTTTTCATAAAATTTTACATATTCATTTGAAAAAAAAAAAAAATGGGCTACTTGCATTAAAATTTAACAGGGGTCAGTCTACTACAAATTCAAGAAATGTCCTAGTTTCGTTTTGAATGAAATTCTTTGGAGAAATATCAACGTTACTAAACCCAAATAAAACTTTGGACATAAATCAATGGTGTATATTTGATAGCTTAATTTCAAAACAAAACGGGCTGGCCGCCATCACTCAAAATACGTGACGTGTGAATCACGTCGAGTGACCACTCGACAGCAAATGCATACACTTGAGAGCTTCATATCTTTGGAGATGTTATTTTGGTAGAGGTTTTTCAACTTGCTGTAAAACTAATCCAAGGAAACTCCTCCAAATACCATACGAAGTCAGCCATGCCGCTCGGTGCGAACACGCGACCAGACAATGTCACACCACGAACCCTCAAAGGGGAGGGGGAAACCACAAACCCGCTATACTTTAACCAGTCAAGAAAAGAAAAAGCCACCTTACCTTGACCACGTTGGCTCGACGATTCTTTCATTGAACACGTCAGCGCCTCCAAAACGAACAATTTGGAAGCTGCTTAGACTCAGAAAAGTCAATTGTGGACTTCTTCACACACACGCGAGAGGAAGCTCTGCAATTCACGTGCCAATGCTCGACTCCGACTCCTCACGAATCGTCATTTTGGAAGTCGCGAAGCCTTCTCTCTTGCCAGAGGTGTCCATTCCTTGGCTTGGACACAAACTCAGCGAGCAACACGCAACGACGCGTTAAGTAAAGTAGTGGCTGACCCTGAGAAGGTTGACACGACAGCAGCTGGGATTGATTAGCGTTTAGTGGCCCGCAGACACGATGTGCGCACCTGCACTAAATCATAGCCCCGCCCAGCAAAACATAGACCAATGAAACGTTGGAACACTGGACACGTACATGGAAAAGTGCAAGTTCAGTTCAAGTTCAAATCAGGGTTCCAACGGGAGTTTTCGCTGGGGTCTTTTTTTTCCCTCTCCCTCTCTGGGCTTCCTTTGCTATTTTGTACCCCCACGCCCCCCATCTTTATATATAAACGTGTAATAAGTCATTTTTTTCTTATTCAGTAAGAGCTTTTTTTTTTTTTAATAGAAGCACTCTCTCCCTTACACGCACATACACAGTATAACTAGTGAAAAAAAGGGTGACATGCAATGCACATTTTTGCATCCCTATCTGGAAAACTTGTGATTGGCCAACTTTCTTTACCATCCCAGTGAGATCAAGTTAGAGTACTTGGAGTAAAGGTTATTGAATATTTTTCATTTACATGGGGTAATATTTATTTCTGAAACAACATTTTTGGGGTCATTACACGCAATTGAAGTCATTCATTTAAATGATATTTTCAAGTACATTTAGATAAATATTCCCAAAAAGTTTAGATTCTGCAGCTTTCTCCATAAATGTACAATTTTTCCACAATCGGTTTGCATTAATTCTCGTATATTATTTTTGTGTTTCTAAGTTGTTGGAGGTCACTTTTTTTTCTTGTGCGCGTTTGTTTAATTTAGGGGCATGAGAACGTTGGCTATCCAAAAACAGGCTGGAGACGATGAACAGTTCCTTTGAAGTTTTTTACTTACAGAACATTCCGGCCACTTATGAGTTACAGACAATGGCTGTTGGAGCTCACAAGTGGGAAAGTACAGAGAAAGCACACATCCTTTCATCTTGTCAGAAGGTTGGACCATGAGCTGTATCAAACCTGTGGCATGGCATCGGAGATTTCCACTCATACAAACGGTTTCTGTCCAAACCACTTCTAGCTGGCAACGCATTATTACAAAGTTTCTGGTATATAATTCAGCAAGGTTAGCCTACGTGCAGAGATGCGCGATATCACTCAAGGACACATCTGACCGCAGAGCAGAGCTCCACTGAGGACATGAGGAAGTTATGCGGTCATGACTAAATAAGGGGATAAGACTCACGTCAAAGTGCAGGTATTTTTAACTGCACTCCAACAATCCAAAGTTTTGCAATACGATTTATTCCTTACTGGACAGATTCACAAATAACACACAGACCACGCTTTAAAGGGTTAGGTTTACCATTAGGTTTAGGCCCAAAAAAGTAAAAACCACTTGAGCACCTTGCATATGTACATCATTGATATCAGTATTATCATCAGTAATTATGAACGGCTCAACACACAAATACATTCCGTATGATTTTCTTTCCTGTTCACCCTCAACATCAAAGAATTTCACACATTGGGTTCTGTTGTCATGGAAGGTTGAATGGCATAGAAATAATGTGTCCCCAAAAGTCTCACTTGAGTCTGAAGACAGTTTGGATTGTGTTGTTTCTAAGATGTCTGTACTTAACACCATGCAAGCAAGATGTAGACACTGTTAATGAGAAAATGACAATCGTAGGCTCTTTGGTGAGCATTGCAGGCCTGCGGTGGACCAATGCAAGTGAGACCCCAGCCAAAAACAAGTGCACAGCAAGGAAACGTATTAGAGTACAGCTCATCATCGCCGCCTGCGCCTCAGTCAGGACAGCGTATGCCGGCAGGTAAGAGGAAGGCATCTCCTCCCTCGCAGAGGTCAAAGTTATGGGCCGGAAAAGATGGTCAGTTGCCTGACCATTCTGCTTCAGGAGTCGTACTCTCGACATCCCATGTTCCTAAAGCAGCACGGACACGAGCAATTACAAACTCCAAATGCGCACCCATACAGGAACCACGCTGGATCCCGTAGACTGGATAGCGTCGGCGTCGGGCGGAATCTTTGCATCTCCCAAAATATCCCTTTTCAGGAAATCTAAACACATCATATTAAGATAGTAACATTGCATTATCAAAGAGAGCAACCAATTAACAACACAGTCATTTGTAAACATAACAGACACACGTGGAGACAGACCAACAGTATCAATTTGTGAAAAATAATTTAATTGGCCACAGTTTGACGTGGAAAGTTTTGGCTCGATGCCAGCAATGATAGCAATGATTTGCAAAAGTTCTTCTACAAAAGAGTACATTTACAACAACTGGCCACAACTTTAGGACCAATTATCATTCATGTTTGGATTGATACTATTCGAGAGGTATTCATTAAAAAAATAAAATGATCATTTAATTATGTTAATGTTGCAACCCACTTCGGCAGTGTGCAAGCGCGCGTGTTCTCGGCAGTAAGGCTGTTTTGCTGGGTGAGGCCCCTGAAAGGGAAAGGCAAGGGGTAATACATTTGTGGCCAATATAGAACGGGGTACGAGTGAATGCTGTGTGAAGGCAGCTTCAAGTGGCTGGCCGTGCACCTGCAAATTTGACCTCACTGGGCCACTAGAGGTGAGCAAAGCAACGTCCTCGAAACAGTTCAAATTCCCATTTGCCTGCTCGATGATGTTCAGTGTATTGTGTCAGAAATTCCAACCTGCGAGTGAACTGTTGGACTTCTGCTCGTGGAGCTTTTCCTTCTCCCTTTTCACCTTGGGCATGATCTTCAGGGTTAGGGTTAGGTTTTACTACTGGGACGCACTGACCCCTGCGTGCACACACAATCGTGTGGAGCAACGCACACGTCAGAGTGTTTGCCAATCCTAACATCCTCAGCACAGTGCATTAGGGCACAGATCCAGTGGGTGTCATCCAGCTTTTGGAGCTCAGCACTCAGGCTGCTCAGGGTTAACCGGAGCACCTCCTCCTCAGGGAGCTCGGACTGATGAGGATAAGAAAGGTGCTTCAGAGACCAGATGGCCAAAAGGTGGCAGCAGCCAGTAGCAAGCGAGACTACCAGATTTTTTTCCATCCAGAAGCAGGCCTGTTTCTCTCTGCAGAACTTTGCTGCTGTTGACACTTTCCCCAGCTGTACTGGAACTCAGAATCTGAAAATTTTAAAGAAATGTTTTAAGTTATTCACTCAAAGCATGTCTTTTGAGGAATACAGTGAAACATTTGGGGTTAGCGCTGTCCAGGGAGGAGAGACAGGCTTAAGTCCTCTTCCGACACCCTCATTGCAAGCGGCTGCATCCGAACCACATTTGGCAGAAAAAATGACATCACTGTGTTTGTCTGAATCCAGGATCTTGACCAGGTGGGACGCGACCGAGTCAGCATACTGAGTGATGTGTGAACCTAAAAAAAAAAAAAAAAAAAAAAAAAAAAAAGGGGTGGGGGGGGGGCAAGGACAGGCAAAACTGCTGATTGACCTCAATTAGGCTCACCTGCAGGGGGCAGTCAAGGGTGTCATTGTCCCTCACTAATGAGGTGGGTTTGGAGGTCAAAGGAATCTCATAGGTCATTACACTCCACCCGACCACACTCACACACACATACACACACGCACGCAGACACTATTCACCTGTCCTTTCGCAGTTCTAACGAGTGGCATTTTTTTCTTTTTTTTCTCCTTTCCACATATTGAATACAACCAGACTTAAACAAAAAGAAATAAAGAACAGTTTAGGGACATTACAACAAAACTAATACAAACAACAAGAAAATATTAGCTATGGAAACAAAAACACTATCTAAATACAACAATTAAAAAATCAATTACATATCAGAAGCAAAGAACAAGGACAAAAAAAATACAGACTTTTTCAAATACAGACAACAAACAATGACACCCAAAATACAGACAATATTTGAAGCGGGGGATGAAGAATGAACAGTTGTCCTCAATGGGTTTCAACGCTCTCATGCTGACCCCAATATCAACAGAAATAACAATTGGCGTCAACCACCACAGTACCCGGGGGAACGGCCACGCTGGAGGAAGAACCGTGCATTTACCTCCTGTCATTACAATGACAGTTGGGTTCATAACTCCTACCCAATATAACAAAGAAAATAACAGGAGAAAACGTAAACAGAAGGACCGATAAACCAAATAATAAAGAGCTAAACTTAAGGAAAACAAAGGGGTTGAGTGGATTGGTGAGACACATGGTGATACTGAATCCCATGAATTTTTTTTCCTGGCCCCGAGTGGTCTTTGCATTTTCTGCTGACCCTAAGTAGTCGGGAGTTCAACTACTCACCCAAACCTGTCAGGGGGTTCACTCGCCTCACCTATTTAACCCTAACAAATGAAATCTACTATTCATTCAACCATTGAGCTCACAATAATCAATTAAAATTAGAAAATGGGAACATCTGTGATGTTTGTGTGGTCAATTTTCATGACTACTTAGAGAGGCAGAGGATGTTTAAATGACAACATCTGACCTTATACTGTTTCTAAGGGGCACAATTGGCTCAACGTTCTTTCGGACTCAGTTTACACAGACAAAAACGTCTTCAGACAGTAGAGCCTTTCACACTGAAATACCAGATGCCCCCTCAGCTCATACAACCTGGCAACAAAACTCCCACTGAGGGTGAAAACAAGTGCGAAAAGGACAAAATATATTACTTGATATCATTGTTTATATGATGCAACCTAATCAGCAAACTACAACTTGTTATTGCAAGAAGAAGAAGAAGTTAATGTACACGTCATGTGGTACTTGGGTTTATGTGGAAAGTTAACCTGAACGCATTCCAAATGTTGACTCTGCTCGCGCCTGGGATGGTGCAGGTGGTTCTGCTCTGATTGTTCTTGTGCACAAGTGAGGATCGTAATTCAACCTGCAGCCCACAAAATTACCTTTGGTGCAGGAGGGGGATTCCACACAAACACACGCACACACACACAATACGTGTACTTGTTATGTCCTGACAATCTTGGCAAACATTACAGGATGTGTTCCAACCTTGCAGGAAAGACATTTCGAAAAGGAGAATTTCTTTTGTACTGCAGGTGGTGCAGAAAGGACCAAGGCACACCAAAGGCTCAAAACAGGGCAAATGTGAAAAAAGCCTTTTCGACAACTGTCTAAGTACCATGTTCTTCTGTTCTAGGTGACTATAAAACTTTTCCCAGAAGAAATCATGCTGTCATACAAATAGATGTTTCAAGTGACATTATCTGAGCAGTTGAGAAAGAAAAAGCGGATGTGATTAGGTCCACTTGTTGAGTCCTTGCATGGTTGTGTTCTTCTTGTAAAGAAACACAAATTTGAGATTGAAAAACGATGCCAGATCACATGCTGCATTTTCATGATTCGATTTGGACAATTGGCATGGGTCGTGCATTATTCGGCCGAGTAAGTTGAAAGACAGTCCTGAACATTACAAATTCCATCTTCCGTACCATTTATCCTTCCCAATGTTATAGATGTTTGTACACACTTGGCCAATAAAGCTGATTCTAATAAGGTGGAGCTGAATGAAGCTAAGATAGTGTCATGTTATAAGAATATGTCAAATATTCTTATATTACAGGGAAAACGAATGAATGGGCTTTCCCCAGGCATTAGGGTAAACATGCAAACTCTATCAGGAAGACCAGATCTCGGATCCAAACCCCCAAACTCACAACTGTGCGTAAAGATGCTGCCAAGATTCAAAATTTATTTGGAAACGATTTTGTACTTCTCGATCGAATAGAGGGTGCTTGTGTCGACAAAGTCAATGTTTGTTACACAGGAACTTGACACTCACAGACACACGCACACACACTGACATTTAGGGAGATATATAACCAGCGGTTCCACCAGCTGAAAATCAGAGCATTCCTCCAAAAACCACAGACCTTTCTGACCTCAGCATGCTCATCAGGTAGGTCCTGACTCCTATAATGGAATTCTCCACACACATAGTGTGGCACATTTTTAAATTTACATTTTTCTGCTTGCCTTAAATATCTCTCATGAGACCAACGTCATCCTAATGTCAGGAAACACCGACACTCACTGTAGCGTAGTACTCCACATTCGTGCCTGCATGTGCCAAAGTGGAGTAATCGAAAAAGTGTGACAGAACGGTATTCCTCGTTGAGGCTGACAGATGATGTATGGGCTTTATATACAACTTGAAGCTTCACACACTAATTGTGACTTGCAGAAAGGTGCTTCTTCTCTATTTGGCCATGTTGTTCACGCTGGTGCATGGAGACATCAACACCGACGGTGAGTCACGACCAGTCAAAGTCATCAAACATCTTGGAGCGGTCTCATAGGTCAATCCCTAACCTCTTTTGTCCCCACTCAGAGTCCACGTCCGATGAAATTTCCACAGGTGAGAATAAAATGTTTCCACTTACTCTGGACAAAAGTGACTTATTCCAATAAAGAATACTGTACCTAAGACAAATATTTGAAGACAGAAGTTACATTTATCTAAACCTTGCAAAAGAAGTTGGATATCTGGGGTTTCTGGCCAAGGGGATCTCAAAGCTGGATTTTTCATAAGGGAAAGCCTGGTGGTGAAAGAAATGGGGGAGCGCAAACGAAGCAGGGGAACACATCCTGTAAGCTTCACACCAATTTTTCTTGACAAGACAGAATGGAGTCACTTCTCGTGGCCAACCATTGTGATTCGCTTTTCAAAGTAGAAAAGCATACTGACACCACTTTTACAAAATCAGATGTGAGATTTTCCACCAGAGAGTGATGCCAATAAGTCGGCGCAGTCATGAATTTTTTGTCATGTTTGTTTTATTCCAGCTCAAGCAGCTAATCAGGTAACAGTCATCGGTACGTTTCATTGGAACAATGGCAGTGAAGTTCTGACTTTGGTCACCACACCATATTCCTCATCGAAAATTGCTGTTGAGGTATTCTATGTCATCGTTGTTCTTGATTCACATTCCAGAAGCTGCAGTGACAAACAACCATGCAGAAGTGGAAGGTCAGACGCTATCTTCGACATGAATCAATCTTCAAAGTGTGTTTTGCAACAGCCATTTATTTGTGCATGATTTTGCTCTCAACGTAGTTTTCAACAAACGCATTTGAGGAGTATGCAAATCGAAGACTTGGTCAACAGCGAATACAAATCAACACAATTGCTGGATGACTGGTTATATTATATTAGATTATATTAGATTAGATTAGATTAGATGATGATCTCCTCTGCCTCACAGTTCTAAGGACCAGGGTTCAAATCCCTGCCCTGCCTGTGTGGAGTTTGGATGTTGTCCCTGTGCCCGCCTGCGTGGCTTTTCTCCAGGCACTCCGGTTTCCTCCCACGTCAAAAAAAAAAAAAAAAAAAACATGGATGGTACGTTAAATGAAGACTATGTGAGTGCGAGTAGTTGTTTCTATGTACCCTGCGATTGGTTGGAAACCAGTTCAGGGTGTACCCTGGCTCCCACATGAAGACAGCTGGGATTGGCCAGCACTCCCAAGACCCTTGTGAAGATAAGCAGCTCAGAAAATGGATGGATGGTAATCAACCAGCTCACTTTTGACGCTTCTGTTATTTTGTTAACCGCAGACCAAAATGTGATTGTTAATGTTAATACAAACACCAGCTCAAATTTAAGAAGTGACCCAATTCTTTCCAAAATGAAAGCACTTGGCAATGCAAAACATTCTTTGTAACAGGTGCTACTCATACATGAATTTAGCTCTGCTGATCTGATCAAATCTTTTGGCAAAATGCCTGTATGCTCACTATTTTTACAGATGATGAGTATCCCGACATCAGAGGGAAGGCAAAATTCAGCTTCCATCGAGCAAAAGCTGAAATCTCTACCACCGCTGGTCTGAGGCCTGCCTCCAATGTGCTCAATGCAACTGGTCCAAAAGGTCCGTACGGTCTCGGTGTCCGTCCGAAAGACAAAGTGGTACCAAGAAATCGGGCGTCAAAAAGGAAATCCAAAGTCGTTCGTAACCACGTGTGATCATCGGCAGCACACCACTCGCCACACGTGCAATGCAAAGCTTCAAGTTTGAGAATAAAATATTCAAACGTTGCTGTTTTGTCAATGTGGTCTCTTTAGACACTTGTGGCTGCAGGGAAATACACTTTGATGGCGGAACTTTGTGACAAATAAGTCATCGGTTTCATGTTGGCTACATTTCATAGAGAAAAAGAAGGCACACACAACGATTCATGTCACACGCTGCAGACACAAACTCAAGATGACCAAGCATCTAATGACCGCTATTAGTTCAATGTGGCATTTTTGAGCCAAAAGGCAAACTGGGCCAAGCCAATTTGGTGGTCAGAGATGAATTTGGACTGTTATGCAGATGATTTGATCTGCTTTTGTAGAACAGGGGAGCCCAGACTTTTTTACCCCAAGATCTACTTTTCAAGCAGCCACCCTTTCGCAATCGACCACATGAGCTATTATTGCACAACGTAACATACTTAACTATGAACATTTTTTGTAAGTATCTGATTTCACGTTGATGATCACTAAACACCATCTGTATGAAAGTGCACACCTGGGCTGTGTCACTCACGTCAGCAGATTCGTCCAATTGCAGTGAGAAACACTCACGATCTCCGATGCCCTTCCACATTTCCTTGGTTAAGTTCTCAGCCATGGCTTCGAAGCGTCGTGTACTCCTTGACAGGTGCAGAGCTCTCCTAACCTGGAGCTAATATTTCCGCCTTATTTTTTTTTTCCCAACAATTAGTCAACTGCTTCAATGAATGCCTCTTTTACCATCTCGGGGAAGGACTTCTTGTTATTAACAATGACGTGACAAACCCGGAACGATGCTTCGGCGGCGGCTTTCGCTGTTGAATTATGCCGTGTGAAAAGCGACTGCTCTCCGGCCGATTGGGATTTTAGTTTGTTCGCTTTTCTCATTCTCAGCTTGCTTTTCGGCAGAAAGTCGGTGTTGTAATTTCCATGAACAGTTCGAAAATGCCGCTCCCCATTTCATTTCTTTGGTATGACAACAGTACGCTGGCAGATGAGGCAAACGCACTCTGAAAATGACATCGTGAAAAAAATAAGGTCCGCTTCCCATTCTGTATGAAAGTGATACATTTTTGTCTTCTTCTTTGCTCCACATCCATACTCATGTTTGATAAGCTTTCCATACTTTAAGAAAAAAGCAAGGGCTTTAAATAGGGGGGAACTTGCTGACTAGCATATTGTGCCGTTGTTTGCACATGCGCGGTCTTTTTTTCCCCCCCCCCGGCATGCTGTCACAATCGAGCAAAACTGCTTCACATTACGCACCCCTGTTGCAGAAAGTTTTAAGAATTTGTTTGTCATGTCCATACTATGTCATGCCAGTATGGTAGATTCATACCGTCGATGTCAACAAAAAGGGGGGGAAAAACCCTTTTTCAGTATGGACAGGATGAGGAATTCCTATTTGAAAACGTCATAAACCAACAGTTGCAATCACGTTCTTCAAACTTCCAGAATGCGGCGGAATTGTTCAGCTTTTAGTGTGACTCATCTGTGATGAAGACGATGATGATGATGATGAAGACGGCGATGACAATGAAGATGGTGAATGTCAACCTTGACCTTTGAACTGAACTGCACTATTATAAGCATGTCGTCACAACGGCTTAATAGTACAAATCGTGTTCAATTTGTAGGTAGGTCCTCAACTTCTAGTCTTGCTGTTTTTCATGGTCTTGTTTCCTTCTCTTCTACTCTGTTCTTGTCATCTTTTCCTTCTCCTCACTGTTCTTTTCATCTTCTCAATTTGTCACTGGCTATCATGCGAGTGGTGAGGTAGGCAGAGCCGAAGGCGGGGCTAAGGAGCTTCCATAAAAGCGTCTTCTGTCTCTCATGTGATTCGAGAGGTTCAAGTTGAGCTTGTGTGACTGTTGAAGATTAAGTCGCATCTCGTTGACATTTACCGCGTTGACGTCAACCAAAATGTTCACACGGTGAGTTGACAAATTGTTTAGTTGATGTTTTGGATGTTGGCCTTTCTGCGAGTGTAATCATTCATCTTTTGTTCAGTTGCCCGCAAAGTAGAACATATGCATTCTTGATGGTCTTTTATTTAGCTGATAAGTTGGACTTTGTGTCCATATGATCTTGAAGAAATAATGTGCCACAAAACTGGCCAACACTCGAGTCTTCTAGCTTGGAAAAGAAAAGATGCTTTATTTTCTTGAACAAGACAAAACTGAAGCCCTTGAGCTTACCTCATTTGTCACGTGGTCAACTTTTTCAAACCTCAAAAGACAAAAACAAGTGTGCGTCACGTGTGTGTGTGTGTGTGTGTGTGTGTGTGTGTGTGTGTGTGTGTTGTAGGTGTGTCACCCTGTTTCCACTCTTCACTCTTGTCACACTTTGTCTGGCTGTTCCAATACCTGGTGAGATACAGTAGGTTGTTGTCATTAGTCATAGAAGACATTTGTACATGTAGATTTGAAGTGGTAATCACGTTGTCCTATGCTCAATCAACTCAATATTTTTTTTGTTTCTGTTGATTTTGTGATCATTTCATCTTTGAAAGAATCCCGCATATTTTTTTCTGTATTGAAAACGCAATCCTTTGTGTTTATCAAAAAAAAACATTATATTGCAGACAGAAGTGCAGCTCTGCTTGCTCACCTTGACGGTAATTTTGCTTTGGATATAAAAGACATTGAAGATCAAATGAGTGCACGTGATTGACAAACAACACGTGTTGTTGTCTTCAATATTGCTTGTTTTCTGCAGGAAAACCAGCAACACTAGCGGCGACATCCAGACCAGGTGGGCAGGTATCGATCGAAGCAGGTGGTAGTCTCACCACAAGTCGTTTTTTTCCCCTTCTTTCATCTTAGCTTTCACAAATAGGTCCTACTACACCATTTGGCAGGCGTAGCCTGATCTGAATGAAGTGCTACACATGAAATTGAAATCAAATTCACGTGATTCTGTGTCAGCAGTATTAGGATTAGCTACTTTTGCATGTTGGTCAGCTCCTTTTACAACTTCTTCAACATGATTCCAGTCATGATGTAATGTCGTACACTTCCTAACATTTTAGCAACAAGATGACTGACTGTTGAAAACCTGCAGGAAAAAAAAAAGTCTGAAGAGTAGACAGTCCAAGACACTTTCTGTCTTAGGTGGTAATAAATGCGTTGTATAAACTTGCCTTGCCTTGACGTTGTCTATATTTCAGCTCACACTATGTCAGGCAAGACATCACATTCCGCAGGTTAGAGTGCCTCAACGTACGTGTGTGGTTGTGTGTGTGTGCGTGCACATGTTGGACCTGATGCTCATTAAGATATGTCCACAGATGTCGATAACTCCAAAGAACAATCAGAAGGTAGTGTGCGACCTTTTCATCATCGTCATATTCTTGTGCTATTCATGTTAGTCATCCATTATTTTCTCATTGGTCAGCACTACCAAACAATGAGGACACCAACCAAATGAAAGACGGAGGTCTGATTCTCAAAGTCATCATTACTGCACTGACTCCTTTGTGTCATGTGACTGACTTGACAAAGTGTCAATTTCATTTCAGCAGGTGTATACGACGCTCCAGATTCAGGTAGCATGTCTCCTCCTTCGACTGGGTCACGAAGACGTCAGTCAATTGAGGCGTTGTTGTTCTTTAAAAGTACAAATAATCAACAATAACCTTCAACCGTTCATATCTGTCTAGAATGTTGTTGGGTAACTTTCAGCCTTATGCTGCATGTGGCATACTGACGCGCTGTATGTGAGTTTGTTTGTAGTGATGACATCACATGTCAACACGCCGTATCCCCACAGATGGAGGAGCAGAAGGCCCTGACAAGTCATTTATAGAAAGTGACGGTATTACACTTATTTATAGTCTTACACCTTTGTCTGTTCAAGCCTTTCAAGGTCATGAACAACTTTTTTCCCTAACCCCACAACAATCACTACACAGTTGAGAAACTGTTTCTATTTTTCAACAGATCCAGAACCACCACAATCCTCAGACTCTATAAAATCACCAGAATCTGTAGACTCGGCAAATTCTGCTGCGTTATTACAATTTGCGGAATCATCGGAGTCTGCAGGAACATCAGAGTCTGGCGAATCATCAAAGTCTGTGGATACTTCAGAGCTCGCTGAGTCAACAAAGTCTGCAGAATCAGCAGAATCATCAATGTCTGGAGAATCAGCAGAGTCTCTGGCATCAGCCCAGTCTTCTGATTCAGCAGAGTCCTTGGAATCACATGAGACCCCAGAATCACCTGAGTCTCAAGATTCTCTGGAATTGCCAAAATCTCTACAATCGACCGAGTCAGAATCAGGTCAGCTGCTATTTTATCATAAATTGATACCCTCCATCAAACTGAGACATACTGTTCAAGTTCGGCATTCTGCTACCTTCTGTCTCCAGAGTCAAGTTCAGAGGCAAACAAGGACAGCTACAAGGCCAACAGTGATTCTGAGTCTGATGCAATCACAGATGGCATCGACAATGAGGACGATGGTGCTTACCCATTGGACGCATTTGACTTAGAAGAGGGTGGTGAAGTGGATCCTGAGGTCTTAGATGTGGAAGAGGCTCAGGAAAGAAGTGAGATCCCAGAAATTGACTTGTATGACGTATCAGACGTGATGGGAGGGGAGGGGATAAGAGAAGAAAATTCTTCTAAGGATGATATATTGTCCGACGTAAGTATCAGCGTGGAGGATGCTGACCTTGACAAAAATGCCATCAAAGAGGATGTAAACATTGATGAGCAGAATGTTCAAGAACCAGAAGAAAGCTCCCAAATCTCTGACTCCACTGAAGGTGTGGGAAGTCTCAAAACTAAGATATTCCACTAACCCTAAGTCATTTTCTGACCTTGCTTATTCACATTTTACAGCAACTCTTATCAAAAATTAGATTCTACACCCTCCCACCCCAAGGTAAATCTCTCTATAACATTTGGCCCTCAGTCTTTGTAATCTACCCTAGTTTCTGGATGACAGCGTGCACCAGATAATAAGCTGCGTACACTCTGTGTAGTATTTCTTTTTTTTTTTTTTTTTTTTTAGGGTTAGACTCACATACACTAAAATAAGTGGCGAACCCTAACAGGACAAGCCGAAAGGAAAAGAAGAAGACTCACATACACTAACCACACCGGACTATACACGCCGGAAATATACCTTACCTACGGATACTTTGGGAAATTGGATATTCACACAGTAAGACTTTGTAAATGTTTATTTACATACCTTGTTTCCGAATAGCGACTTTAACACGGTAAAAGCAGAAAATTTGTTGTTTTTATTCCTCTGCCTCCTGTTCACTGAAACCACTCATTTAATATTTATTTTAATTTAGTATTTTTTTCAATATAAAATATATAATTTGTGTTCACGCGTGTCGTGCCCTGTCCTGCTTTGAGGGCACCAAAAAAAGTAGTGCTGTCTTCCTCTACACACGGTCGAGGGGTATTCATCTTCTTCTAGGCGCAATTGAGGTAGATTCTTCTTTTTCATGCAATTGAGGCAGATTCATTGGAGGCATCTGCACGAGGCCCAACCATGGTAGAGAACTGCCATGTTTTAATTTGGTTCAAAGAAGTTTTTATTTTACTTTTAACCTCATAGGTACTAGCGACACAAAAAGTACATAGTTTACCCACGTCGTTAAATATGCCATAGAGTTTACAGGGCCTGAAAAAAGTAGCAGCTTGTCATCCAGAAAATACGGTATAAAATATGACGAAGAATTGATACTGATTGTTCTCCTCTTTTTCTTTCTGCAGGAGTGAATTAGCCCTTCGAGCTCCAAATAAGAGGGTGACTACATGATTATCAAGATCCAAATATACTTCTTGTCGTGTAGTACATAGTATATGATGGGCATGTTTGTTTGTTTTTTTTGCAGAAGGAAGCAAAAGCGTTTGACCGCTTGGAAAACATTTGCCATGACAACTTCCCATCTGGATCGCTCGCTTGTGCCTGAGTCTTTGTCGAGTGCTCGTTTGTTCATCCATTACTCTGTCGGCTGAATGAACGTGCTCGTGCCTATTGGGTTAGCTGTTGTAGTGAGCGTCATAGAACAGTATTGGCTGTATGCTAATAAAGATTCAAAGTCAAATGTCATTCTTTTTTGACTTGATATTGTTCATTGATAAAGCTCGTGTTGATCAGCTGGCTAAAACTTCAAGCTTAAGTCTGTGTAGTTCAACCCCGCCGCCCACTTAAAATGATCCAGAATCTCCATTAAAATAAAAAAAACCAACATCAATTTCACAAAAATTTGTCTGTCTGTAACCCTAACCCTAAGGGAGTGGGGGAATCGAATACTTGTTCGGAAAAGTCACAACTTTACGATTGTTCTTCAGTTGATTGCAACCATGTTGTACGGAAGGACAGAAAAAGCACCCTGGGAGCATTTGCAGTCAAAACCAAAGAGATTTTATTTATTCCTACAAATTTATGTCCAGACTAGAACAAAAATCCTCTATCTTCTTATTTCAAATAGGGATCCCCCCCCCCACACACAAACACTTTCTATTTCGCTTAGTCCCCCCCCCCTCGCTCATTCCGTCAGTCCCTTGTTCTCCATCTCTTTCTCTCATTCTCTCTCGCTCTCTCTCACTTGTTTTCTCTCTCCTTTTCTAAGATCCAGATGGAAGGAACAAGAGTTTCTGTTTAATTTTTGGAGAACATTGCATGTATTGTTGAGCATCAGAAGTTAATTGCAGCTCTGGACGGGGTTAGAGTCAGGTTACACGGTGGGAAGTGAGTAGGTAGGGAGTTGCACTCTGCCTCCTACTTATCCACATGGAAGAGTGACCGAGTAGAACAAGATGAAGTTTCTTCAAAAACATGAATGAAGAAAGCTACTGGTTTTTACATGATTCAAACAGACACACACCCATGCACACACCCATGCACACACACACACACACACACACACACACACACGAGTGCCATAACCCCGCCTCCTGGGTATAAAATGCTGCAGCAAATCTTTTCTGCAGTAAAAAACATCATGTCGCCTTGGTGAGTACTCTTGTATGGCAGCGATGGTGGTGGCATAATTCATGGTCTTGATAATGACGAAAGAATTTACATTAGAGCAAACTATTTGATGGACAAGGTTGTAACCATTTTTTGATTGCAATAGTGACTATTCAATGGACTTGTTGGTGACTTGTGATGATAACGAAGTAATGAACATGATGGTAACTCATGATTGGACGCGACAGTGACTAATTGCTGGAAACCAAAGTGACCAATGATCGACCTTGGTCCCATCTGCAATGAACAACTCCCAATGAATGTGTGATATGATTGATTTGTATTCCTCAGGAACTTGCTCTGGATGTCGGCGCTGGTCGTCCTGGTAACGACAGCAGTAACAGCTCCCGTGGAGGGTAATCCTTAAAAAAGGCAATTCAGTGTTCGGATGTGTTCGGATGGGGATATGAGACGTGTGGCTGTTTTCCAGAGCGGCAGGAGGCGGAGCTTACAGGGGAGGCGGAGGGCGACCGGTCTGAGGGGATCGACCTTTCTGAGGAAGATGAAGGTATTGATTGATTGATTGATTGATTGATGAGCTTCCGAGACTCAGGAAGCTCCTCGCGGTTATGATCGGCCTTCAAAAGATTCCCCTTGTCACGGTCAGCCAACAGGAAGGGAGATAGGGCAGCTTGCTTCGGAATTGACAAAACTTAAACTGCAAATTGAAACTAAGAGCTTCATGTTGGAATGATCAATCGCATAAGAATGAGAAGGGATCAAAGAGTGCATAGAGCAGATCAAGAAGGTGAAGTGGAAGTTGATTATTCGGTAGTGAACCGATAATTTCAAAATAAGCAGGTGCGTATAACAGAGAAGATGGACAAAAAAAATGTGGATTTGTTGTTTTCCTTTCAGATGATGACGACTCCACAAAGAAGGAGGGTGAGACGGGCCCACCTTTCACCAACATAACAAAAAGTCAATCTAAAATCTCTCTTATTTGGGAAAAAGGGAATTCCGCAACAAATTCAAGATTGGGGATAGACCAACTATTTGAATGAAAGCCAAGCATTGTGAAGTTTTTAATTAAGTGCAAGAAACATGAGCACTCTTCACCCACCCTCTGCCCTCCTCTCTAGCAGGACCTCCAAGGGCCCACCAGAGCGCAGCGGGGGCTTCAGGTAAGTCGACACCTGCCATCTTTTCCACCCTCAAACCTTGTTTTATTCAATGTTAATCCTGCTTAAAAAGTGAGATGACATGCCAAGGAACACAAGCGGGGGTAGCTTCAGGTCTGCGCACTTCATCACGACAACCTGCAAGTCCCGAAAACCTTGTTTAAATGACACATTCAATTGCTATAGCTGGGAGACATTGTAGTCATGATCAACAAAGGTTTAAAGATATTGTCTTAGCTTTGTCTCGTTCATCGTTAGCTCTTCTCTTTTGTCTTTCATTTCATTTAATGCTGTTAATAATTGGAATCTGGTTAACCCAGCAGGTGCCAAACCCGATGTGTCGTCCGTTTTCGACATTGGCGGTGAGGGAACATCCGGAAAAGAATACGCAGTCAGAATGTGATGACTGTGTGTCAGGCGTTCTGATGCCTGTTTGTAACCCGGTCAGGTGCTCAGGAGGCCTCAGCTCCCGCAGGACAGTCAGATGGAAGGATGGACGCTACAGCAGGTGAATGAGAGGCCAACGAGATACAGATACAGACAGTTTGCCCATATCATATGAACTGCCAAGCATTTCAAAAGACCCAGAAGAAAAGGGTCACATGTAACAAATCAAATCAATCTTGAAAAGACAAATGTCCTTTTCAGACTTCAATGATGCAAAAGCTCTCTACACATACACCATGTACTGTATGTGTAGAGAAGTCTCTGTAGTTTATACACAATGGATTAGGATTTCATTCAACAGTGGCTGCTTGTTTTATTTTCCTCATTCACGTTTTGTTTCTACAGATTCTGACGTAGAGGAGACGCATTCCAACGGTAAATAGCTTTCAAATAATCAACGACAAGGATGACCGATCCAACTGTCTCCTAATAGATGTGAGCGTTGTGCTTCAGCCAATAGACAGGAGCTGTCCAACGGAAGGGGCGGAGCTGAGGAACCGATCGGTAAGCGTAACTGGAAGGGACAATGGGGGCAAGATTGTGAGCCGTGTGATTCCTTGTCAGGTGCGGAGATGTCCTTTGAGGGCGGAGCTTCTCCCCAAGAGTACACAGGTGAGTGTCCAGTTGAAGCGTGTCCCGCTGGGGTGTTGTAGGTGGAGTCTGACATGAAATTAGAAGGTGAGTGACCGTTCTTTGTTGCACCCATTCGGTTGGAACAACGGGGATGCCGGCCCCACCACTTCCTGTTCGGGCTGCTGGTTGAGCAAAGTTAGCGTGACGACGTTAGCCATCAAGTCAGCCATCCCTCGTTACTCCTCCCGTTGATAACAATCCTTAGTCAGTCAGTCGTGTCATTAAGCAACCGATCCACCGTTAAGGGTCAATTGCAGGTGGCCGAGGTACAAGTTGTATTTAAAACTTGATATTTCTGATCGACTATGTGACTTGGGGGAACGGAGGAGTTGAGTTCATGTGCCTCAATCAAGAACAATCAATCTGCTACGGTTTATAATAAAAAGTACAATTGACTGTACATTGAATCTCGGGTTTCCAATTCTGAAAACAAACGAACTGTAAAAAATGGCAACTGCCCAACAAAAGTTGTTTCAACACCCCAAAATATACACAAGATAGTAGAAAAGAATACAAATACGTGAAGGTTTATGAAAATCAACTTTTGGGTTCATTATTGCACAGCAATAGAAGAGAAGACACTGGAGACAGGACACGGATTCATTTGCCATCCTCCTGCTTTCACACTAGTCAACTGCAGTAAAGACCAGACTCTGTGTACAAGGCAGCCTGTGTCAGTCTAGTATACACGATACACTGTTTGCTATTTACGGCTTCTGATTCACAACGCCAGGGTTAGATTAGGGTTAGTAGTCCTAATCCCTAACCCTGTAGACATCAATGTAATCCAGCATGTGGTCCCAGATTAAGGATGAGCACCAGACGTGGCTGGACGGAACCGACGCAGCAACGTGGAAACCGAGTCTTTAAAGACCAAAAGAGAACATGTGAGATTCTCTCAACAAAAATTGAATTCCAAGATTAATGTGATTTGCTTTTCTTTTGGCTCAACCAGGTGAACAAACTTTGACCGACTCCACAGGTCTTTTGTTTGTTCTTCTTTCACAAATTTATCATATTCAGTATGAACATAAGATTACTGATTTGAGTTGTTTTGATGCAGATGAAGAAAGCTTGACTGAGTCTGAAGTCATCAGCCAACCAGGAGAGCGTGCCTCTGACCAATCACCTTCGACTACCATCTCAGGTTACGCACGAGAGGACTCATGTACTTTAGAGCTCTCTGTAATTTTATTAGGAAATTGTCAAAAACAGCTTTGTAACCTGTCCTATCCTATTTTTCCTTCAGCATCTTCCTCGTTCTCGTCATCACAAGCAGGTAATCAAACAAGAGATGAAGTCCAATGTACTTGAATGTTTCTAATCAAAATTATGAATACATGAAAACTGGCATAAGAACTTGGGTCTTGGGATATGGGGTAGGGTCACATGTTTCGTGTGCCAATGTAGACCAAAAAAAAAAAAAAAGACTTTTTTTTTTTTTCTCTTGCTCCAACAGCATATGGTTTTGTAAAATAATACAAGGTGTGTCGTGACAGGAGGCGTACCACAACAGCTCAAGATGTGCAGTCATCCCTCATTGTATCACGGTCCATTTCTTGCAAATTCAGCAAGTGGCAAAATTTTTGAAAGATCAATGGGGTAAATCTGATCTTGTAAGCTTCAAAGGCTAAATGAGTTACATTTGGTAGCAGTGACTCACAGGAAATGAATTGGGTTCTTGTCCGTAATGAAGACAAGATATGCAACTCAGATAAAACCCCAAATGGTTTCAGAATTTATAGGACTTCTTCTTCTTCTTCTTTTCCTTTGGGCTTGTCCCGTTAGGGGTCGCCACAGCGTGTCATCTTTTGCCATCTTAGCCTATCTCCTGCATCTTCCTCTCGAACCCCAACTGCCCTCATGTCTTCCCTCACCACATCCATAAACCTTCTCTTTGGTCTTCCTCTCGCTCTTTTGCCTGGGAGCTCCATCCTCAGCATCCTTCTACCAATATACTCACTCTCTCGCCTCTGAACATGTCCAAACCATTGAAGTCTGCTCTCTCGAACCTCGTCAGCAAAACATCCAACTTTGGCTGTCTTTCTAATGAGCTCATGTCTAATTCTATCCAACCTGGTCACTCCGAGCGAGAACCTCAACATCTTCATTTCTGCCACCTCCAGTTCTGCTTCCTGTTGTTTCTTCAGTGCCACCGTCTCTAATCCGTACATCATGGCCGGCCTCACCACTGTTTTGTAAACTTTGCCCTTCATCCTAGCGGACACTCTTCTGTCACATAACACACCAGACACCTTTCGGCAGCTGTTCCAACCCGCTTGGACCCGTTTCTTCACTTCCTGACCACACTCTCCATTGCTCTGTATTGTTGACCCCAAGTATTTGAAGTCGTCCACCCTCGCTATCTCTTCTCCCTGTAGCCTCACTCTTCCCCCTCTACTTTTCTCATTCACGCACATATATTCTGTTTTACTTCGGCTAATCTTCATTCCTCTCCTTTCCAGTGCATGTCTGTCTGGAAATTCTAAAAGATAAGCCTTTTTTTCTGGAACATATTCACAAATACAAACCTTAGCTCAATGAAGAGCTACAATGATGAAAACAATACAATTATGACTGGCACAAAGCAAGCGAATCATGATGTTTTAGATTCAAAGATGTCACGCTGTGGCGACCCCTAACGGACAAGCTGAAAGAAACTTACTATTTCATAACTGCAATCATTTCTGGGTTACCATAATGCTTCTTGTTGACTACATCGCAGTCAATTAGTGTGAGGAAGGGTCCATTCGGGAAATGGCCAGTTGATACCAGATGCCTGAGAGGCAATCCATGTTTTTCGTGTGTTGTTGGCGAACTCAAGTGGACAAAGACAATAAATGCGCCCATCGAAAGCACACTATCACAAATTAGGATTGAAAAGCTTGCATTTAAATTACGTTTTTTTTTTTTTTTTTTAAATAGGGTAACGGACAAGCCGAAAGGAAAAGAAGAAGAAGTTAATTTATTTTCAAAAAAAGTGTAGAATGAAAGTTGAAGTAGTACAATAGTACAGTGTGCCATTATGAAATGTAGAACAATGGAAGGTCGATTATTAAAGTAGGTGTATCGAATAGAACTTTATTATGAGACCAGAACGCATACCGGTAATATAATGGAACTGTATCATGAAAGAAGATGGAGTAGAATACTAGAGTGTGCCATTATCCGGTCTGGGACAATAGAAGGTGAATTATGAAAGTAGGTGTCATACAATTGTACTGGATTATGAGAGCAGAAGGCATAATACAACATTACAAAATGTATTATGAGAGTAGGTGTACCACAAACACACAAAGCGTACTCCAAGTGCAAGTGAACAAATTGAGATTGGCCAATTTTCGCTAATCGGTTAACAGCTCAAGTGTGTTGATCGTCTTTCATGTTTTTTTTTTCTCTCCACAGAAGACTGGTCGCAAGCAAACGGTACCATCAATTGTCTTTTGGAAATCTTTAGTAGTGACCTACAACTGCTTGGAAGAAGTGCATACGAGCCGACGCTGAGCGCACTGTGTTGAACAGGAAATGGCCGACAGACTCCACTCCTAGACAATGATGGAGGTCAACCAATGATTGAGACCCTTGAGCCACAAAAGAAGAATGGCACAAAATTCCAGCAAAGTTCTTCTTCTTATCTCCCACAGTGACAGCTCGTCTGACTTTCTTCAGCGGACCACCGACGGATGTCACAGAAAACAAGCGAACCGCGACCCCTCCCGTACTTCAACTATCAACTTCGGCCGAGGACGTGACCCGCCCCTATATGGACGGCACGGGTGAGCCTCCGCGAGCGTGAGAAGGTTGGCAGTGGTGGCGAGTGACCAAGTACGAGGGAGAAGAAAGATATTCCATATTCAACGCTTAATTTGAAAACAATGTTGTTTGATATAGAACCTACCCAAAAGGCAGGCTTGTGCCATCCTAAAAACTGTTTCTGATATAAAAAAAAAAAAAAAAAAAAAGAATGACACCTCTCCAAGAACTTAAATTCTTCAATTATCTTTAGCTATTTTTTTTTATACTAATTTTACTCAGGAATTTGAATGAAAACTGTACAGTGCAGAAGGGTCTTTTCTTCATCAATTAATGTGTACCTGACCCAAAACAAACAGAATGTGACCGCTGTGGTGTCTTGAGATAGTAACCTGGCTTGAAGTTTACCATCAAATTACATATCGAACAAAGCAAATTACACTTTTTTTACAGATAAATTTTGCCTTCGCAATACGCTTATTAGCTAAATGCCAGCACAAAATAGAAAACACCGTAGACCAGCTAACCAATTGCATTGAGTTATTCTTACCAAAGGATAATTGAGCACAAATAGTGGAACAATACATGTAGACAGACAATATAACAGACGCAAGTATTCTTTATGAAAACTTAATACTGCCACTTGCGGAGTCACTCAAGAAGGGTTGTTAAACCGGTTTGATCTGAGACTGTATTATACCGCACCTCGATGGCCAAGTCTCTCAATCTCTCTCTCTCTCTCTCTCTCTCTCACACACACACACACACACACACACACACACACACACACACACACACACACACACACACACACACACACACACACCAGAAGCAGCCGCAATGAATTCATCACGATGTATAGACCGTTTCAGTCTTTGCACTCCTGACTACATTATTATTCTACTTTTCAAATTATGAAGTACAATATTATACAGTGCTATTTTCCTCATTAAAAAAAATGCCTAACATTTCTGTAGTTTCGTGGAGGGATGCTACAATTTATCAGTGGCATTTCCATGAGGTCTATAGCATTCACTCAAGCATCCTTCCATTTTCTTCACCACTTATCCTCACAAGCGTCTCGGGGAGTGCTGGAGTCTACCGCAGCTGTCAACTGCAGGAGGCGGGGGACACACTGAAGTAGTTGCCAGCCAATTGCAGGGCACCGAGAGACAAACAGCCACACTCACAATCACACCGACAGAGCAATTTCGAGTGTCCAATTAATGGTGCATCTTTTTGAGATGTGGGAGGAAACCAGAGGGCCCGCAGAAAAGCCACGCAGGCACGGGGAGAACATGTCAACTCCACATAGGCGGGGCCGAGATTGAACCCTGGACCTGAGAACTGTGAGGCCAGCACTTTACAGCAATGCCATCGTGCCCTAAAACATTCATCTCGTCTTATTTTGGGTTTTTGCTCTTTTGTTCAGACTTTTTTTTTTTTTTGAGTGAAGATGCATTTCCATTCCATGATTTGATATACAAGTGTTTTGAGTTGTGTGGTGACAGAGTAATTGCAACTCATAATATCTTAAGGCAGCACGGTACTTTTGCACCCTGTGCCAGGTGGCCATGTTGTTTACCATGTCACATGATGGCACTAAAAGTTGTCCATTCTTGTGCACACTCAGCCACCAGGGGGCGCATTCACCCGCACGCCACAGTCATGTGTACGCGCAGGGACCAGCTGACCCATCACAATGGGACGCGAGTCCATAGCGACCGTTGTGGTAATTTCACTGTAACTTTTGTCACAGGCACGGCGACCTGGCGCACTGACGCCGTTACCATGGCAACAAACTCAGGTAAGATGCTGCCGCTGACCGAGCACTGATGTAACGTTATCGAAAGGGGCCGTCAAACTGTGTTTGTGTTTCTACGGAAGTCTTTTCAGAGCCAACAGGAACACCCTTGGACTCGAGTGAGTTTCCAATTTTATTTTCAAGGGCAAAATTTGGACTGCTTTGGGAAATTATTCAATCGCTCGCCACCCCACAATCGCCATATTGGGGGTTTCATATAGTGGATGATGACAATATGCGACCGAGTTAGCCGACAGTGACCCCGCAAACTTGCAGTCAAGCCACGCATGCTTGACTGCAGCGTGCATTTTGTAGGGTGGGAATCAATCCCCAAAATTAGGATTGGCGATTATTCAAGATGTTTTTTTGGATTATTTGTTTCAATGCAATTCTAATGGGCATCAATCACATGCTGATTTTTGCAATTTGCACTCAAGCTTGGTCCTTATCCACGCCCAATAGTTGGGCTCCAAGGTATCTAACAAATACTTTTGTTGTAATTCAGCAATTGGAAATGAGGGAACGATTGCAAACAAAGCTGAATCACAACAAAGATATTCAAGGTGCATTGTAGGATACATTGCGGGCACTCTTAACACACATTTCACCACCACAGTCCACTTGATAGATAGGCCGGCTACTATGTAGTGGAAAAGGAGGGGTGAGCACAGGAACCCGGTTGCGCTGACATCATGTGACTTGGCATTTGGGTTGTGCAGGTGGCAGACAGGAATCTAATGAAACCCAGAAGGCCGGTGAGTCTCGGCACGTTCACGCCAACACAAAGAAGCTCCACAGCAAACGTCATGATGTCGGAATCTTGTCATAAAGATGATGATTTTGATGAGTACTGTGCTTTGGACATTGCCGGCGTGGCTTGTTCTCCACAGATTCTGTCACTGAACAGTACAGGTCTTGGGGTCAGGATCCTGAAGGTAAAACCATCTTTGTCTTCGCGAATCATTTGAGCAGCGCTCGTATCGGTCGCCTTGACACAACATCTGGAAAGTCCCACGATGCCTTGTTTGTGCGTGAAGGTGCAGAGAACGTGGAACTGGAGGACACCTGCTGACTTCCAGCACAAGCCTCAAGTTCACTTGTCCCGTCGCTGTTTACGGTGCACCGCCAAATAAGCACGTTCCATCCGTTGTCTTTAGGCCCCGCTCACAGCGTCCTTTGGTTTGGAAATATTTAATAAAACGGCTGTTCGTCAGTTGTCTAACCGATTTGATAAGCAGATGAACTTGACATTAAAATGCCTTAATGGATTCGCATGAAATATTTGTGTGTTTTTGTGTTCTACACAAGTCAGTCAAAATAACGCTTCTCAGGATGAAAAGTACAGTGGTAATAGCACATTAATAAACATATTGCCAAATGGAATATATTGCTATATGAATTCCTCTGACCCTCAAAATTAGTTAGGTTTTCTGTCTACTAAAATCCCAGCAGAGTTGAATTCATTTTAAAAGCTAATTATCTGCTGTAGCTAACGAAGTAGCCTGTGTGCGCACGCGTGGATGTGGCAGGTCACAAGACTCCAGGAATACGCACAAACATGTTTAATGTAGCTCAACAGGACATCTTTACTATATCTGTTGACAACCAATCCCATCTTATCTGTGCTGGCTGTTTCCATGGTAACCGAATAAATACATGGTAAATGTTTCTCAAAATATTCTATTCCTTCTCATTAAAAATGTCATGAAAGCAAAAGAAAAAAAAGATGGATGGTGAATCGTCTGCATAGTGACACCTTGACCTCTGACCTGATTGTCATCCTGGAGTCCCTCCCTCTTCGTGTCAGAGGTCAGAGTTCATGTTGGCGCTCAGGTCAGGGCCGAGCAAAGGCTCCGGCTCCGGCTCCAACTCCAGAAGCGACGGCAGGTCAGCCGCATCCCCGTCCTCACTGATTGGCTCACAAATCGGAATGGGCGTGTACTGCACCAGCTGCTTTCCTGGAATGATCACAGGAAAAGGAAAAAAAAAAAAAAAAACTTCAATTTCATTATTCTACAGCCGGACCTTCGATTTAAGAGATTCTTCATTTGTTGCGCCGCGAAGGTCAGAACTCGATTTCCCTCGCTGAAATATTTATTTACCCTGCCCCTCCAAAAACCAATTCTCACTGGGGTCGCGGCAATGCTTGAGCATATACCAGCCGGCATTGGGCAAGAGGCGGGGTACACCCTAAACTGGTCCACAGACAATTGCAAGGCACTTACTAAGAACAACCATTAACAGTATGGGCAATTTACAGCCTTCAATTAACCTCCCATGCATGTTTTTAGACGGAAGGAGGAAAACCCACGCAGGCGCGGGGAGAACATGCAAACCCCAGGTCCACTTTGAATACGGGTCCTCAGAACTGTGAGGCCGATTTGGTAACCAGTCGTCCGTCGTGCCGCACTCCACTAGAAAATATGCAAATAAAGACAATGGAAAATGTCCGGAAATAAACCACCGCACTGCAGTATTTGTGCGCGCTCAATTAACGGGCGTGGCCAAGGAAGTGAGGTCAAGATTTGCAAATGGCGCTCACGTCAGCCATGTGTGCTTTGCCTCATGCTCCTTGTGTTTGTTTTCATTTTCTATTTGTGGCTGAAAGTGTGGCCGCAAGTGCAGTGACTGCTCCTAAGCTGCAAACCACCACTATCTCTTCTCTCCACCCCCCCACCGATATTTGAAGCTTGCTCCAACCTCAAATGTTGCCTCACAACACAAAGAAAACTGAGTAAGGAACAGCTCATAACTCAAAAGAAAAAAAAAAAAAAAAAGTTGCGTGCGGCACTCATAAGTCAAGGGACATCATAACTTCTTAGATTTAACTATGTATTACATAATTTCACAGACTTTCATAATATTTCATAATTTTCCATTACTAGTCAGTTGCGTGTGTGCTCCTACCGGTATTGTCGCTTTCATCAGCTTCTTTGGGGAAGTTGTCACAGAGAAGCTGCGAACAAAACAACTTTTTTTTTTAAAAGGGGTGATATCACCTGACATTCAAGTGTGATCATGCTTTCAAAAAATGAGTTGCCATGTCGTGAATTAACGCTGGAATATAATTTCAAATTCACGTAGTGAGAATTACAAGTGTGATTGCACTCACGGCGTCCAGAGCGCTGATGTCAAAGTCACCTGGAGGACATGATGGGCTGAAGAACTGAACACACAAAAAGTGATTGAGACGTGTGTGTGTGTGTGTGTGTGTGTGCGTGCGTGCATTACTCGTTCACTCACAACCAGGGCTTGACATTAACACCGACCAAATGCACGAGAATTTTACCAGTGCAGGACCAGAGGTGGGTAGTAACGCTCTACCTTGACTTTGTTACATTTACTCAAGTAATATTTTAAGAGATCAGTTACTCACTAGTTATTTTCCTGAAGTACTTTTTGCATTCAGTACTTTCTTACTCTTGATTAAGTAAATACTTAAGATGACAACTTTTTACTTTTGTCATATTATTCTGAAATAACATTACTCTTACTTGAGCACAATATTTGGCTACTTGAAGCACCTCTGGTGGTGGGTAACATCCACTCCCAGTAGATCTTTTTTGGGAGGTTGCATTTCGATTGGGAGACAATTCTGTTAGCACCGACCTCCCCGCTTTGCCAATTTTGACCTGTAAAATTTTAGGGAAATATTGGGTCATGTAAATAATACAAAAGATGAATAATGCTGGGAAACTACAAGCCACAGTGCCTGGCAAGCAGAAAAGTTCATGTCAAGCCCTGATCACAACCCAATTAGAACAAACACACCTCCATTAGTGGTGACGTGTCAAAGGTGAAGGTTTGGTTGTTCAGGATAGTCTGCAGGTTTTCTAGGTTGTTGTCAATTGTCTCAATGTGATCGGATAATTCAGACCTGAAAAAAAAAAACACACAGACACACACCTGATGGTGATGTTTTGTGCGATAGTTAAGAGCCTCATGAACTTACTTGTCAATACAGACAACTGTCTGACACGTCTGAGCTGGGTTCGTGTCTGTGGCAGCTGGGTTATCCCTGAGGGCTGAAGTAAGGGCAATAAAAAAAAGAGAAGAGGAATATTTGGGGGACTTAAACACCTACATCACTAGCAAGAATACCAAAATGAGGCAATAGCAAATGAGAAGACGACTTGCCAGTTGTGGTGCTGGTGTCTGGCGTGTCGTTGTCCTGCAGGATGGAGTTGATGAAGGTGGTGGGAGAAAGGGGCGTGTCTCCAGATGTAAGCCCCTCCCCCACGTCGGGCCCAACAAGCTCCTCCTCCTTAACATTTGGCGTTTTTCTGCGGACGCAAGGAAAACGACGTCAAGCAGACCTGATTTGCACCAGAGGATTCTGTTGTAAAGGTCAACACTGCCACTTGCTGAATAGGGAGTAAGTTTCTTTCGGCTTGTCCCCTTAGGGTTCGCCACGGCGTGACACCTCAGATGAAGGCTCATATTTGTTTGGCAAAGTTTTTTTTACGCCGGATACCCTTCCCGACGCAACCCCCTCTTGGGGAGTAGAGTCCGCAGTGAGATATGAACTCACGAACTCTGGTTTACCAAACCAATGCTCTAACCACTGAGCTATGGGGCCTGCCACGTGCTGAATACAACCACAAAAAAAAACAGCATCTTTCTTCTTTGTTGATGAGGTAGAATTTCAGAACATATAGAATACCAAGACAAAATTTCACAGGTTCACTATGTTTGAATTCAACAACAGTCATGGCATGGATGCATTTGGCGCAATTTTCCTGGAGCCACATCAACATTAACTTCATCAGTCATGCACTGCAATTATCTTGGAAATTTTTTGGCTTCAAATCAGACCCAAGTACGTCTCCTAAGATAGGGAAACCAGCGAGTGGCATTATTAGGAAGTCTAAATGTCATTACTGATTGAGGGAAAAAAAAGGAAATAGCTAAACAGTGAAAAGACAGAAAAATGATTGATTATGTGGATAAATGGGAAAAAAGGTCGCTGGTGATAGCTTTTAAGAGGCTCTATCAATGCCTGAAACTAAACCTCATATCTGAAAAATGTATATATGTTTTCAAACATAAATAAATCTTATGGTTTTCTGTCAAGGTGAAATCAAAATCTGTCAAATTGGTTTTGCATTTGGGCACTAATTTGATAGCGAACACGCCCCATTTTGTCTTCATGATTGTACTAACTGGTTTTGACTCTTATTTCCATTCATGTCAATCGCAGCCTGTGGGTTGGAAAACTAAGCATGAAAAGAATAAATTCATAATAACCCTCAACTGAGGTGTGACATTTTTGCTAATGTTGCATCAGCTTCCTCCTCACCCCACTTGCGTCCAACCAGTGACGGTCTCCTCTGCGGGTGGCGTGGCCAACTCCGTGACATCAGAGATGATCGGTCCGGAGCTGACGGAGGATTCTGCCGGGAACAGAGTGGGCGCAGCTTGGACAGGATCAAAGGAAAACGATCGCGTGTATTTTGGCAGGGAGTGGGCGGAGCTCGAGTCATTTAGCATCAGCGGGCTGCGAATGCGATGACAAAAATATATATAGATGAAAAATTGAAACATTGACAAAGACAACAACAACAAATACACAAGTAAACTTGCAGTTTTCTCTTGACTCCCATGATCCTGTTGGACTGGACCAATGACACCAGGAACTGGATCAACTGCAGATGGCCAAACATGCGGATAAGGACACTTCAAATAAAACAAAGCAGGCTGATGTTGAGTTGCGGTGGCATCAATACCTTGTTGACCATTTTCTGCTGTTGAGCGTGTTTCTGCCTCAGACACACGACCTCCCTCCATAAAGCCTCGTTCTCACTGAAACACACAAAAAAGATTTTGTTAGGCTTGGTTCAGTCTGCTCGGCTTCTGTCCTTAAACAACTGCAAGACCCGCAGGACCTGCACAACATGAAGACCTGCAAAGTCTTGTTGCAAACATTCTTCACAGGAAATGAACCTGGTCTAGACTTAGAAGTTCTTACTGTTTCATGGTATTGATTTTGGAGTCAATGGTCTCCTGCTTTCCCTTCATCGCCTGCACGTCATTTAGGAGTCTGTTGACCTCATGAGACGATATCTTACCATCTTCCTGACGCACCGAAGACACCTGCGCAGAGGCAGCGTTGTCAGGGAGGTTAGGTTAGGTTAGGTTAGGGGGTGTTTCCAGGTGTGTCTTCGGGCGCTTGTACGTACATTGGTGACTTTGCGTTTGATATTCTCCAGCAGGTGCTCTTGGCCTCTGACAAAGAACGGGTGTTGAAATTCTGTGTCATCTTTCTCTGGTTTCAGCAACCCGCCCTGCTCCATGTGGACTACCTTGCGGAAGCCATCTTGGGGAAAAAATGAGGAGCAGTCATATGTGCGAAAGCTTGGACAGTGAACACAAGCGGCAGATTTCTTAGGAACATGTACTCACACATGTTGAGCTGTCGAATAAAGCTGGCCATGTTGTTGTGTTTAAAGAACTTTGGCAGGACCTCTTTGGAGAAACAACCTTGATCGTAGACATGGAAACTGGTTCCACTCTGACATTGACAAACGAAGTTGTAAAGGTTGGGATGGAGCAACAAGTTCATCTGCTTCCAGATGCCTTCAAAGCTAACCAAACATTCAAACGTTAAATTCTCCACTCGGCAACTGCGCAACATGAATATATTGGGAAAAAATAAAATCTAAATAAAAGTTAAATCAATTTGCGCAACTCGGTATATTCAAAGTTTTAAATTTTATTTTATTTACATCATAAAAATTACATTAATTTATGGTCGGAAGTTTTCAAAATCATTTCTATTCTGCATAGTTAATGTAGTCCGTCATCATTTCGTTCCACTGCTCTCACACCATACCAAAAAAAGTACAAAAGTAATGATACTTTTGTACTTACTTTGTAATTTTGCATTTGTCTCTAGCTGTTAGCTCTTAGCAGTTAGCCTCCATTCGTGTGACTGCGGGTTAAGCTAACCCTAAACGTGCCCGACACTACGTGACTACGTTCGACGTCACCGAGCTCAAAGTGCTCAACTCGTACCGGACTCCAGCAAATGAGGGGGTCTGTGTCAGGGTCTTCCAGCAAAGTCCACAGTTTGGTGAGGAAGGCCGGGACGTTACTGGCTGTCAGCTGAGAGCCTTCGATCGGACCTCTTGTGTACTCCATCGGCAGGACCCAATCAAACAAATGCGCTCCCCGCTGCAGGCTCGGACGGAACAACTGAAGAGCTATGCGGGCGGCGCGGAGTTCTTCTCGTCTCCCCGCTCTCCAGTAGTTTCAATACAAACTCGCACAAACAAGCACGTCGTTTCTATGGGCTAGTATAGTGGAAAATTCCAAAACACGCAACTGCGCAGCACGAACAACGTCGCGGGGTGATGACGTATGTACGTCAAAATGGGCCCAAAATATACTTTCTGTTTAGTATTTTATTATCTTCTTCTATCGTTGTTGTTTACAAGACAATTGAGAATACCTGTGCCATGGAATTCCAATACTTGACTTTGGTGAACTGCACACTGTAAAAAAAAAAAAAAAAAAAAAATTGTGAGTGCGATTGGTTTTTTGTGGGGGTGGGGGGGGTCCTCTGTTCGCCGTTGTGCTGTCAATAAAGTTGAAACGTTCACGTAGGTCTCGTTCACGTGCGTTGAGATGGCGGATATTTGGTGTAAAAACGTAGGGGAGGACAATCCTAAACTTCCCGAAAGGTCCCAGAAAAAAAAGGAGAAAACGAATTGGGTCGCCGAAGACGAGGAGCACGATCAGGTGATACGCGCACACAAGTGGAGCCCGAAACACACGGAACCGGGCTAGGTAGCTATTTGGCGGCTAGCTGTTAGCATATGAACGTGCTGGTTTCAAGACGCCAGCAAAAGGCTGCAAATAATGCCAAACTAGTTCGGGCTTGTTACAATTCCAAGACGGTCTCGCTCCAGTTGAGCCTGTCAGAGCTGAAAACCCTGGAAAATAAGTTTGCCTCAAATTAATATTCGAATCTCCACATCATGGTTTACACCACGCCGTTCCATTGAACACATTCACTGTGAGGTTACTTTTGGTAAAAATCAGATTGAGCTCAGCATAAAACGGTGATCGCACTGTTGAGACACTTGTCCTGTGCATGTGCACGTCCACCCAGTAGAACATACATCATGTTAACTTTCCTTCATTTGTTTTACCTACTCGCACTGCACATTGGAACTAAGTTTGCAACAAATAGTTCCAGTGAGATCATTCTTCTCAACGAATAATTTGGAGTTTGCACATAACAGTTCCTGACACCTACGACTTCTTGGTAGGGGAAAGGTACTGGTTGTGATATACTATTACTATTACTTGATAGAGTTTATTATTGTCTGTGGTAAATATATTGTAATTGTACTGTGCTGTATCGGTGATGTGTATATTTGACTTGTAGATTTTCACCGACAAAGTGTCTGATGAAGAGGAAGAGTCAGAAAGTGAGAGCGTTTTTTCTGGACTCGAGGATTCAGGGAGTGACAGTGAGGATGAGGATGGATCATACAAGGAAGAAGATGACAACTCGCAGCAGGTAGTGTACATTTTTAGTCGGGTTCTCCGTATTGCATCTCTTGTTTACTTGTTGCTTCTATTGTGTGTCCACTTGCAGACCAATGTGTTGAACGGTGGAGATGGCGAAAGGAAAGAAGAGTACGAGCATGACTCATCAGACGAAGAAGTGAGATGTGGGAGAACAATTTTGCGAATGAATTTTTTGAACAAACGGATTCTAATGATTTAGTACACTCAGAAGAACTGCCGCGTCCTCCTGAATCTTTTGTTGTCATCTAGGCCGTGACTAGGCCAACTAATGTGTCACGAACAGGTCGGAATTCTGAAATTCTTCCGCAAAGCTGTAATGTTAAAAATAATCCTTATGATGCACAACAGTAAACTTGTGACTTCTGTATTGGGAATAATGCTGCAGTGGCAGAATTTTAGACTTGATGTTCTTCCCAGTCTCACTGTCATCTTCATTTCTACATCGCCAAATTCACCAATGTGAAGATGGTCTGGATCATAACTCCCAAAATAAACGAGGGACTACTGTACATGTAAAACAACGTTCTAGAGCAATAGTCGTCTTATTCATTGCATCCATTACAGGAATAATCCACGAGAAGCCGATTCATCAGAGCAAATCTGTAGCATGTATTTCTTTTGTAACTTGCTCATCATCATCATCAGGACATCAGGAACACGGTTGGGAATATTCCCATGGAGTGGTACAAAGACTTCCCTCACATTGGCTACAATTTGGACGGAAAGAAGATCTACAAGCCCATCAGAAACAAGGATGAGCTGGACCAGTTCTTGGATAAAATGGAGAATCCTGACTACTGGTGAGGCCTGGCGTTGACATCGGAGCTCACTGAGAGACGCCGACATACGGTCTGTGTACAGGAGAACGGTCCATGACAAGCAGACGGGAAGTGATGTGGTCCTGTCGGACGAGCAGGTGGAGCTGGTCAAGCGCCTGCAGAGAGGACAGTTTGGAGACGTCAACTTTGACGAGTTCCAGGTGAGCTGCCAGGCGAGCTCCTCAACCAGCCGTTTTTTGTATGGAAGTTTAAAGGGCACCCTGTCTTGGTCCCCTCAGCCCTCTGTGGATTTCTTCACAAATGATGTGATGCTTCATCCTGTCACCAACCGACCGGCTGACAAGCGCAGCTTCATTCCGTCACTCAAAGAGAAGGAAAAGGTAAGCTTGCTGTACGCCTAACTTGGCTGTATGACACCAGCCGCTGTTTGCTTTCAGGTCTCCAAGCTCGTCCATGCCATAAAGATGGGCTGGATAAAGCCTCGCAGAGTGCAGGACGACAGTAGGGGGCGCTACTATGACCTTTGGGGCAACGAAGACTCCTCTCTTGTGGCCAAACATAGAATGCACCTGCCTGCCCCCAAGATCCCGCTCCCTGGCCACCAGGAGTCCTACAACCCTCCGCCAGAGTACCTATTCACAGAAGAGGAGGTACATCCAGCGCCTCGCATGAGCTTCACTGCTCGGCCTGAGCTGGAATGAATGAATGAATAAATGTGTGTAAAAATTCTACTCCACAGCGAGCTCTGTGGGAGCAGCAGGACCCTTCGGATAGGAAGTTGCCCTTCATTCCCATGAAGTTCTCCAGTCTCCGGCAGGTTCCGGCCTTTCCCCGTTTCATCCACGAGAGATTTGAGCGCTGCCTGGACCTTTATCTGTGCCCCCGCCAGAGGAAGATGAGGGTAATTCCTGACAGCGATTCATGACGCCACGAGTGGCTGCAGAGCCGCTTCCTGACTAACGTGCCCGTCGTCGTCTCTTTGCAGGTCAACGTCGATCCCGATGATCTCATTCCAAAGCTGCCTAAACCCAAAGACCTGCAGCCCTTCCCCACCACACAGTCTCTGGTACACCCAAGAACACACACATATGCACGCAAATAGCCCGAGGTGAGGCGTCACACGTGTGTTTTACCTCTGTCCAGGTTTACTGCGGTCACAGCGGTCTGGTTCGCTCCATCAGTGTTTCTCCTTCAGGCCAGTGGCTTGCGTCGGGTAGGTGGCTGTGTAAGGAGTGGTTGGAAGGTTGCTCGCGAGCACTGCGAAGAAACTGAGGCGGAGGACTCTTGTCACATGAGTCGGACTCCTTGCCAATCTTAGGATTTGTGACTAGCTTGCCTAAAACTTGGGAAAGACTTGTCGAGGAATGGAAGTACTCCATTTTCTCATTACTTTTGTGTATGATACTTTATAATGTTTTTGGTAAAGGATGTGAGCACACAACCTTGGCCATAACGCTATTTTTTTACGCAACACTCCCGTGCAGTCTCTGTTGGTATGTGTCAAAATAATTGTCCCTGTTGTCATTCCAAGCACTGAAACTCACACAGGGTTATTGACACCAAACAAACACGATCCAGTTTTGTTCTAACTAGCAAAGGTAGGGTTACAGTACTTGCATTCTAAGTTATGACTATTCATTTTAGAGTACATTATAGTGGGTAACAAGAATAAAAATATTGGACTTATCTGTGTTAAGGATTCTTTGCATACGCTGATGTAACTGCTTTCGCCTTTGTACTCGAGCGCAACCAACGAACGCTGTTTTGAAAATGTACTGTACTTCTCCAAGTCGTGGGGTCGCGACAGCTGATATTGGCTAGGACACCACCCGGTGAAGTTTCCTCTCCGTTTTTATGGCCATATACGGTAGCTGTTTTTACTTTCCTTTCACAAACAAGAACAACGCCATAACATTGGCGACGGTGGAACAATGTCTGCGAGAACAGATGGACCTTCGTGATTAAATGATACGTTTAATTACGCTGGAAAATTTTTACTATTCAATTTTTCAATCCATTTTCCAAGCCGTTAAATGTCTTGTTAACCAGTTTAGTCACACACCGCATTAGAATTTTAGATGTCTGTGTGCTTTTGAGAGGACAGTCCATTTTTTTTTTTTTTTTATTATTGTACCAATATATTGTCACTGAGCAAGATTGCATGACTTGACTCGTGACTTGGTTGACTTGAGTTTAATGGCGAGTCCGCCGGACTTTATTTTATTTTTTTTTTCCCCGAGGGATCTTGAAGGGTCTTGCTGGAAACTTCATGGTTAAGAGTTGCGACTTGGAACACAAATGTGACTTACAGAAGCACCCCTACTGAGAAAATTTGTGCCGTGTTTCAGGAAGTGACGACGGGTCAGTCAGGTTCTGGGAGGTCAGTTCTTCTCGCTGTGTCAAGGTGATCCAGGTGGGCGGAGCTGTGAAGAGCGTATGTTGGAACCCTAACCCATGCGTTTGTCTACTGGCCGTTGCCCTGTAAGGACACGCCGCAGCGCGAGGCACAGTGCCCTCGCCCGTCTCGCTTTTTAACCACCATCTCCGTGTCGCTGCAGGGACTCGCTAGTGTTGATCGTGTCACCGTCGCTGGCAGAGCGACAAGTTGTCTCATATTCGGAACGTCTACTGGCTGCATATCAGGAGGCAGAGCCTGCGGAAGCTGTGGTGGCCGCAAGCTGGAGTGACGCCGAAGGCGAGGAGCACCGCCAGGGACTACGCCTGAAAATCCAACATCCCAAGGTGTGACGCCCCATCCGTCCAAACGCAACGACTGTTTGACAAACTGATCCCCACCTTTCGCTTTGTTGCCATCCTCAGGTTGTCAAACAGGTGGCGTGGCACGCCAAAGGGGACTACCTGGCCTCGGTGATGCCAGACCACTCCAGCCATCAGCAGGTGTTTATCCACCAGCTCAGCACCAGACGAAGTCAGAACCCCTTCAGGCGGAATAAAGGCCTGGTCCAGAGTGTCTCCTTCCACCCCATCCGGCCGTACTTCTTCGTGGCTACGCAGCGCTTCATTCGAATTTACAATCTGGTCAAGCAGGAAATGATGAAGAAACTCCAAGCCAACTCCAAGTGGATTTCCAGCTTAGCGGTCCACCCCGGAGGTGACCCAGTTTGTGTCTCGGGTATCGATGGTCCTAGATGTTGTCGCGCAGTCTTTGATGTCTATCTTACATCCAGGTGATCACGTGATTTGCGCAAGTTATGACTGCCGACTCAGCTGGTTCGACCTGGACCTCTCCACCAAACCGTACAAGATGCTCCGGTAGGTGGCGACTACGCCCACGTCCGGCCTCCTCTTCCTGGCTTGCTTTAACAGTTGGGCCACTTCATGTCTGCAGGCACCATAAGAAAGCCGTGAGGGCAGTGGCCTACCACAGACATTACCCGCTTTTTGCCTCAGCATCTGATGACGGCTCTGTCATTGTCTGCCACGGGACAGTTTACAAGTAATTGCGCACACACACACACACACGTGTCAGCAGCTACACACATGCTAACCCGTCTCCTTCTTTCAGTGATCTGCTGCAGAACCCGCTTATTGTTCCAGTGAAAGTTTTAAAAGGCCATACGGTCACTCATGAACTTGGTGTCCTGGATGTGACCTTTCACCCCACACAGCCTTGGGTGTTTTCGTCCGGTGCTGACTCCACCATCCGCCTCTTCACTTAGTGTCACCTCCACTTGTGAATCAGTGATTGGGGTGTAATTTTGGTTTTCTAATAAATTTATCTTTCTTTGGAAAAAATGTTTGGTCTTTTCAAGTCCATCCTTCATCCAGTGATTCTTAAGTGGTCCTTCTGGACCCAAAGCGGGTCGTGGACCGGTAGTAAAATTGTGGAGTTTGCATGTTCTTCCCGTGCCTGCGTGGGTTTTCTCCAGGCACTCTGGTTTCCTCCCACACCCCAAAAACATGCAACATTAATTGGACACTCGAAATTGCCCCGTCAGTGTTGTGACGTCAGTGATTGTGGGTGTGGCTGTTTGTCTCTATGTGCCTTGCGATTGGCTGGCAACCAGTTCAGGGTGTACCCCGCGTCCTGCCCGTTGACAGCTGCAATAGACTCCAGCACCCCCCGCGACCCTCGTGAGGATAAGCGGCAATCCAAAATGGATGGATGTTGGCAGCGACCCTTAAGTGTTTCGCAAATCTAATTATCTAGTATGACACGCCTCTTTTAAGCCTACAATTTTCCCAGGTAGAAGTTTCGAACTTTTTGTCTGCACACATTATTCTGATTTTTTACATTGACCCCAAAAAGTATTTTCGTGAAAAGTGGTTGAGAAATGAGCAAATTGAGACTCGTTTCAACATAGAATGATTAAGAACGCCGACCTTCCCAATATGGCGCCCACGTATCCACATTGGTCAGCTGGGGAACTACACTGTGCACAGCACATATCTAGCGTCGCCGCAGTTACAAACAAAGCTTTCCTGTTGTGTGGAAAAGAAAACGGCACCAATTGGCTCCTCTTGAAAAAGTAACATCCTTGGGCAGCTCTTCAACTTAAAAGCTATCTTTTCACCCGCGTCTCCAACAAAGGACGAGACTGATGAATGACAACAACTACTTTATTTGTGAAAACGTCTAATATTGGACATTTTCAGTCATATACGGAGGTGTATTCATCACAACCTTAAGTAACCGATACGGCTCATAGCTTTTATGTTGATGGGTAATGAGGTTTTGTCTGGGCTGGAAGTGAAAGATTCGCACTTTGTGTATCTCCAAAATGACGGACGACCGAATCACACTGAGGCAGGACGAGTGTGATTATACTAGCTGTTACTGGTACAGAACAATAATAATAATAACATCCGAGTCAATGATATATATTCGCAGATAGATTTCTATTCCATAGAGACATACACTACATAACTAGAACTCACGCTTGTTTTTAGATTTACTATTCATCTTTTTTTATTTTTATTTTTTTTTTAAGAGACTCGACAAGGAAATGTTTTGGATTTAACCAAAATGAATGGATTTCTTTAATGTTGTGTGTTTGCAGTGAAGAAAACGTGTGGAAACTTTGCGAATTCGTCCGCAGGGAGAGAAGTGCGTCTCTCCAAGAACTCTTTGTGGTGTTCATCTCGAATGAGAATCGAACGGTGAGGTCGCTGCCTCCTGTGGGCATCACTTTCTCAAATGTCTGACACAGGTCCGGAAAGTGTCTTCAGCTCAGCTCACTGCCGTTGTCAATTCAGTGAAATGGACTTGACTTGAAATGGGGTTCCTTTGCCGTCAGGTTCCTTTGTGGAAACAGAAGTCAGCACGTGGAGACCAGCCTGTGATTTGGGTAGGAGACCTGATGGGCGCGGGCGGGGACCCGACACGCCACAGCCATGTGTCAAGTGCGGTGCTGTATGTGCAGGATTATCACGTGGTTCTGCTACACGTCCGGGGTCAGGGCGAGGCTGCGATTTACGATCTGGACTCGGTCGTGCCGTTTCCCTGTAGCCTGAAGATTTACGCCGTTCACGCTCTGCGCTCGGACCAGTGCCTCAAACCCGCCTATCACAGGTAGCGTCGGACGTGTGCTGCACAGTCGGACCTTGATTTAAAGGTGGAATTTGTTGTGCAACCAAGCTTATGACTGGAAAATTGACTTTCCTAACAAACCATTTTTGTCCTTTTTGGTCCACACACACACGGCTTGAGTTCACTAAACTTTTGGCTCACAATACAGAAAAGAATTTGCCGAAGAATGCCTCCACAGCGCTTGCATGTCAAGGTTGCACTGGAAACTCTTTTCTACTTTTCGAAGGAAGTGTCCTTCACATGGTTGTAACGTTACACAGGAAGTTGCGCGTGGTCCCCGCCGACTGCTTCCTATCGAACTTCGCCTCGGACCGTTCGCACATGAAGAATTCCGACGGCTCCTGGAAGATGCGGCCTCCGCCTTATCCGCCGATCTCCACTGCAGGTCAAAGTTGATGTGCAGAGCACGACTATGAAGCCGGTCACCTCTGCGTGACCTCCGTTGTGATTTTGTTCTTCCGCAGACTCTCACATGAACCTGGATGACTTCATCTGCATGAAGCCTACCGTGGGATGGGGCCACGTTTTCACTTTGGACCACTTCTTGCAGCACTACAATAAACACTCATTGTCATAGTGTGCGGGTGTGTGTCTTTTGGAATGTACTTGTTGACGTGAACTATAATAGGAATGAAGTTGGAGCCCCATCAAATGCAGGTGTGGTTATCTTTATTGATTGAATGGGATGTGCCAATGAATGGACTGAAAATGCCACGTGATAGCGGGTTTGTATAAAAACACAATGTTAATGTTTTAAAAATGTTTT
Organism: Syngnathoides biaculeatus; assembly: GCF_019802595.1. Classification (NCBI taxonomy): domain Eukaryota; kingdom Metazoa; phylum Chordata; class Actinopteri; order Syngnathiformes; family Syngnathidae; genus Syngnathoides; species Syngnathoides biaculeatus. The sequence continues at coordinate 16,809,580 of NC_084640.1, read as the reverse complement.
CTATCGAGTATTTTGGCAAGAAGGTTCAATGAGGGGCTCAACGGTTACGGACTGGTTCGAGCGTCTTGCCTCACAGTTCTGAGGAGGGCTAACCCCCTCCTGGAATTCTCGTTTGATTGATTGGTCAGCGACGCAGATGACGCAATTGGCTGCCAACCAGTTCAGGGTGGACCCTGCGGGAATGGGCTCCAGCGCTCCCGAGACCCCGGTGAGGATAAGCGGTCAAACTCGACGGATTGAGCTTTTCCTGGCTCGTCAACGCCGTGACGTCACAATGGAAGGTGTGGCCTCGTTCTCCGAGCAAACAGCTGCTCCAAAGCCGAACTGCAAATAGCAACCGAGTCGAAATGGTCGAGGCGGGCGTTCGTCGTGGTCCAGATTCGACGAACCCGTCCGGTTCGGCCTCCGCGTTAGCGTTGCCGTTGAGAAGGACTGCAGGCCGGTTGGTCGCTTATTAGCCTGCGGTGCTAATCGGCCTCCGTGAGCTCAGCTCCGCTCCGCTCCGCTCGCTTTGTGGACAAACTGGCATGCAAGGAAAGCTTGTGAAGACTCGCTCGTCTGGCTGCGCATCACGGACACACGAGAGACAAAACGATGGCCGTGTCGCTTGCCTTCAGCGTCTCTTGAACGAAATGATGGAGCGAAGTTCGTCGCGCTAACAATAGCGAGCTGGATAGCGCTTAGCAAAGGAGTGGAGCCTCTTTGTTTTCTCGGTAGCTTCGACTTCGCTAAGCTAACATCTCCGTCGACTTGCTGCTAAGCTAATTGTGCGCATTTGTGACCTTGGACTCGTTAACATGGACGCGCTCATCTCAGATGTCTTCTTGCTGCTCTTAGCAGGTGAGTTGACGTCAAGATAAAATGAATTCCCGAGTGACAAGCAGCCACTGTTGATTGTTTTTAAACCTTGAAATGTTGGCAAACGCATGTACTTGTTCCCATCGATCATCGACATCAGCAGACTCCGAAGGGGTCTTTGAGCTGTAATTAATGTAGTTAATATTGTAGCCCTCCAAATGGTACAGGGATTGCATTTATATAGTGTGCTTTATGTGCACCATCATAGATGCTCACTCACTGAGCCGTTCACGCAGCGATTAAAAAGGTGGATCCGAGGTTGTCTAGGCAACGTCAGATGCGAGATGAGCTCATATGATTGTTGGCAAAAGCGTCCAACTGCTCTGTTTGTCCAGGATGTCTCGCTGCTGCCAAGAGGAACGAAAATATTTTGGTGTCCGGCTTATCCAACGGTGAGTGGTCTCATGAGAACGAAGCTAGGAGGCTGACACTCAAGCGCGACACAGGATCCCGTCCTTACTCTGTGGCGCTTTCAGCGTGCGGGGACTCAGCCGAGTTCCTCCGAGCTCCCAGCGGGGTTATCGCCAGTCCCGGTTGGCCTTTCCAGTACCCGGCCCGCCTCAACTGTAGCTGGAACATCCGAGGCCGGCCCGGAGACACGGTCACCGTCAGGTACGGCGCCGTTGTCGCGTCGCCTCTCAGGTCCACCCGCTGGAACTTTGTTGTTCCACCTCCGCAGCTTCCAGGACTTTGACCTGCAGGGATCGCATCGCTGCTCGTCGGATTGGATGTCCATCAGCAGCTACAAGAATCTGGATGGTCTGCGAGTGTGCGGCTCGTCTCTGCCGCCTCCTTATATCTCGTCGCAGGACCACGTCTGGATCCGCTTCCGTTCCGACGACGCCCTGACAGGAAAAGGTTTCCGACTGTCCTACGTCACAGGTGAGGCTTTGGCGTTTTTCCTGGAGACGTTGCCGAACATAGAGCATGTCTGCCGCGTGGTCGGAGGCAATGGTGAGAAATCTCAGAGTTCAGACTCTGCTACTTCCCACACCGACGGCGTGACTGTGGAGTGGATTTATGTAGTGTGGAATTATCGAGCCTGCTTCACTACCTTGAAAAGCAGGCGCTATGTTTATGCATTTTTGTTGTCATTAGAATTCAGTCTGAACTTTGTACGAAATTGATTCATGACTACATTTTACAATAGTCTTTTCTGACACAAATATCTGTACTTGTACTCCCCCCCCCCCCCATCTTTGATTATAGGTAAGTCGAGTGTTTCCAGCTGTGACGTGGACCAGTTCCACTGCTCTAATGGGAAGTGCATCCCTGACTGGTGGCGTTGTAACTCCATGGATGAGTGCGGAGACAATTCGGACGAAGATTTGTGTGTGGACTCGCCGTTTTCCTTCCAGCCCTGCAGCCTTAACCAGTTCCCTTGCTTGTCCCGCTACACGAGAATCTACACCTGTCTGCCTCACAGCCTACGCTGTGATGGCAGCATTGACTGCCAGGTCAGGTCACCGAGCTCCCTCTTCAACTTCCTGGGCTTCACCTTTAATGTCCCGCTTCTTTCAGGATTTGGGAGACGAGATTGACTGTGACGTCCCGACCTGCGGAGAGTGGTTAAGAAACTTCTATGGCTCCTTTAGCTCTCCAAACTATCCTGACTTCTACCCACCGGGAAGTAACTGCACCTGGGTGATTGACACCGGAGACCATAGGAAGGTACCAATGAGCTCATCAGAGTTACCGGACCTTGTTTTCCTCCCTGGCGGAGGCACTCAAACGGCTGACGTTTTTCTTCCGCAGGTCATGTTGCGCTTCACAGATTTCAAATTGGACGGAACGGGTTACGGAGACTACGTGAAGGTGTACGACGGACTGGAGGAGAACCCTCACCGCCTTCTCAGGGTTCTGACTGCCTTCGACTCCAGAGCGCCACTGACCGTGGTGTCCTCGTCCGGACAGCTACGAGTCCATTTCTACGCCGATAAGATCAATGCCGCGAGAGGCTTCAACGTCACCTACCAGGTTCCCTTGCCGTGATCTATGCCGTTTGTTGCGGATTAGATGTGTGGTACTACGGGACTGTCTGGGTTCCTCAGGTGGACGGCTTCTGCCTGCCCTGGGAGGTTCCTTGCGGGGGCAACTGGGGTTGTTACACTGAGCAGCAGCGTTGCGACGGCTACTGGCACTGCCCCAACGGCCGCGACGAGTTAAATTGTTCTACCTGTCAGGAGGATGAGTTTCCCTGTTCCAGGAACGGAGCCTGTTACCTTCGATCGGACCGCTGCAACTACCAGAACCGCTGCCCCAACGGCTCAGATGAGAAGAATTGCTTCTTCTGCCAGCCTGGAAATTTCCACTGCAAGGTCTTCTATCACTTTGCGTGGCCGTATTTGTCATATGCTACACAAAGGGGGGGGGGGGGGTGGAGAAAACCTCTGACCTCATCTCTGTGCAGAATAACCGTTGCGTCTTTGAGTCGTGGGTGTGTGACGCTCAGGATGACTGCGGTGACGGCAGCGACGAGGAAAGTTGTCCGGTGGTGGTTCCCACCAGGGTGATCACAGCAGCCGTGATTGGCAGCCTGGTCTGCGGCCTGTTGCTGGTCATCGCGCTGGGGTGCACGTGTAAACTGTACTCGCTGCGCATGTTTGAACGCAGGTGAGCGTGTCCGAACAAACGCGTTTCACGTTAGGCTTTTCAGACATGCGATGAGGGACCGCTCCCCTCGCCCACAGGTCATTCGAGACGCAGCTGTCCAGAGTGGAGGCGGAGCTACTGAGGAGGGAAGCCCCACCCTCCTACGGTCAGCTGATTGCTCAGGGTTTGATTCCGCCAGTGGAGGATTTCCCAGTATGCTCCGGGAGTCAGGTAAAGAGACTGGCCTCTGCACAGGTAATGTACTGTGCCCACTAACGTTGTCCGTGTACTTGTCTGTCGTTTGCAGTTGTTTATTATGTTGGCCAATGGGCGCAAATGAGCTGGAAATGGGGCGCTTGGGGTTAGGATGAGCTGTTGCTGTCGTGAGAGGCTGTTTCACACTCCTTGAATGATGCCAGTTCGAGCCACAATCCGCACACACATTTTATCGTTCATATTAATCCATGAGGGCTAGGGTTTGGGTTATCTTTGGAGGGAGCTGAAACTCCGTGTTTCTCAGCGGCAGCCCAGAAACCTGTTTGATCTAGAGAAATCTTTTGGAAAAGTATGAAGAGCGAATCCGTCCTCCCGAGTTTTCGAACAATATCCAGCGACGCAACAGGCCGCCATTTTGGCTAACCCGAAGGAACAACGAGCTCGCTTCCCGCAGGTAAAACTAAGAACGAAACGAGTCCGCTTGACCGCGCTACCGCCTCCAGCGTCACTTCCTGCTTCTTGTCGAAAACAAATCCCTGGAGAGGATTTTCATGGCGGGAGTTACAAAAAGCCATTCACGTCAAAATCATGTTTTTGTGGTCAAAAAACAGATGGGTCCATTCCGGCTGCCGTTTTTTTTTTCCATTAATAACATACTAAAAATTCTCCCTTTCATGACACGTGACCTTTAAGTACTTGTTGGTTGATTTTTGGGGCAGCTGGAAAGGATTTCATTTCATTTCAATGTGGAAAATTGATTTAACACAAGTAAGTAGACTTTGAACCCTTGGCTTGGAATAAATTCAACTGAAAGGTACATGGAGTCCTTCATGTAGAAGTTGGTTGTAGTAGTACACAACAACATGGTGGGAGGCGTGATGGGATCACGATTGACTTTTGTTTCTTGTTCGGTCTCCGCCCTTAGGCATCAGTTCTGGAGAACCTGCGTCTGGCCGTGCGTTCTCAGCTAGGCTTCACCTCCCTTCGCCTCCCGTCTGCCGGTCGCCATGGCAACCTGTGGCGCAGTCTCTTCAATTTCTCAAGGTCTCGCCAGTCGGGGTCTTTGGCCCTGGTCTCTGCCGACCCGGAGGACAGCGGCGGTACTCCAAATTCCACCTCAGACCTGCTGTCCCCAGACTCCGATGACACAGACACCGAGGGCGACAGGGGGAGGGACCGTTTTGTCGGGGCGGTGGGCGGTCCTGTCGCCCCGCTGCGCCAGAAGACCCCGCCTGCCATTTCAGTAGAAGCTGCGGTATTGTCCTCTGCGACCCTCGTCAACCAGCCGGACGGCCTTAGCCGAATCCAAAATTGTCCCGACAATGCTGCGTCCCCCGTGGGAACCGCCAACCCGGCCCTAGAACGTGACAGCGACCCGTCCCAACCGAGAGCCCCGCCGGCCTCCGCCCTGCGCCGTCTGACCCGGAATCTGCACCGACTCGCCCGTAACCTCGTGACAACTGGTCGCAATCAACAGAATCAGACTTGGACCAACCACAGCCCACTACGCCAGCTGGATACCGGCAGGGGTGGGCCGGATTCTACGGAGCAGCGACCCAGCGGGGACGAAGATGTGGAGCTTTTGATCCCGGACTCTGACTCATCCTCGTTGTTTAGTGACATTCGCCAACCGCTCCTGGACCCGCCGGCCTCGCACCCGCCGTGCCCCTCGTCCACCGTGGCTCGGATGGTGCAACGACAGGGTGCCAGCAGTGCACGGGGGGGCTGGGATGGACCTTGCGAAAAATGCGGTAAAGTTCACACAGCTCAGATTCCCGAGACCTGTCTGGAGGTCGGAGGCAAGACAGAGAGCAGTGACGACGAGCTTCTGCAGCTATGCTGATGAACTAAACGCTAACCTGCTGGTTGACAGGCTAAACGTGCTGCTGTGAGCACGACTGCATGCGTTCTACACCGTGGCAAGGCGCTCAGTCGCTAGGCACGTCATGCTAACTTTGCTAGCAGCAGAGATGGGATCCGTTGAGTCCATGTGTGACATTGCAGACCCACAGGCCCAGTTCCTTTGTCCCAGACCGTGTGTTGATCAGTTCTCGACATTCCCTTCTTCTCAATTGAAAACTGATCCATGATCAGGTCACCTGGGATTAAGTCTGTTCTTCTCCAGGGACCCTACGTTTAAGAACCACACTTTTCCCTGGACTGTGAAACAAAATCCACGCATTAGTGTGGAAAAACTGTTTTCATCTCCCTACATTGGACTGCACCACTTGATGTGGTTAAGCAGAAAGACAAAGGTAGTGTTTTCAAAAAAAAAAAAAAAAAAGGTCCTTGATGTCATGGAAATGGCCGATAAGTATTTTTTTAGTGTTCCTGGCTTTGGTACTTGCACTATTTATTCTTACTGTTATTCTAATTGCGTTCTTTGACCTGCATGATTGTTTGATGTTTTCCTTAGATTTTTGGAAACTGAATTATTAAACTTTTAAATGCCTAGTTTGTTTGCATTTTTTTTTTAAAGAGGAGGTATAATGATCACAAGATTGTAACTACAGAAGACCAAAGAGGAGATTTACAGATGTGGCCAGGGAAGACCTGCCGTGAGCTAGAGTTGGGGGAAATGATTTAGAAAATAGGGACAAATGGCGGAAGAACATAGGCGTTTGCTGCCCCTCAATACTGTGAAGGCCAAAGGTAAAGAAAGTACATTTATAGAATAAATCACTGATTCTCAATGTTGTCAGGTTCCAGAGAAGAAAAGAGCTACTGGAATTGAAAACATTGACAATCTTTATTTTCAGATGTGACCTTGACCTGAAGAACACAATCTGGCAGTAAGTGTCTGATTTGTCACATTACATGTCCTTCCTCTGCCACTATCCCTTATTGTAACTAGCATGCTAATCCTCTTGCTTTTGATGCAGGCAATGAACCAGTAGCTGTGATTTGCCTGCAAACGTCGATCACACGTCCTTCTCCTCAGCTTCTCAGGATGCGTGACGACCACAGCGGAGGGTACGCTTTTCCATGGGCACCCGGGTTTTTAGTTCTACGGCGTGCAGATGCCCTCGGTCTCTTTATTGGTCAGTGGGGCCAAGGCGGGGTCCACCAAGGATGTAGCAGGAAATAATTTAAACCAGCCAATCACCATGATGGACAGGTCCAAGTCATCCAGTAGAACCTGAGCAGCACCCATGAAGGATTTATGGTCCATCTTGCCGTAGTCCCCCCACACAATGATCTGACAGTTTGAAACATCCCGCACATTAGTCCGTTCACAAATGCTGCAACACGTGTGCGCGCCAGACACCTTACCTGTAGAACTTTGCCTTCTGGATTCTCTTCAAACTGCAGCTGTTGTTGATAAAGAGGATCCAGGGTCTTTCTAGCCAGACGAGTTCTTCGCTTCAGCAAACATTTGCCGTTATCCATCAGGTAGACCTTCACATATGCAGCTGGGCCGCAGAGTCAGTGTTTGCATTACAAGTTATAAATCCAGTGACAACTTCACACTGCTCTCTAGAATCTTTTCAGGGCCTATGTAAAAATTCCATGTGCCCGAGAAAACTACTGCACTCGAGAACCTGATGATCTCAAAACCCCCGTGCTCTCAAAAATGTTCCTGTGCACCCTAGAGCTTGCGGATTACTGAAATGTCTCTTTGGGTGCGCTAGAACCTTTTTGTGAGATCTAAAACCCTCCCTCTGTTCCAGGGGTGGGCAAAATGTTTGGCTCAGAGGTCACACTGACATTCCAAATTTGACAGGTGGTTAGGAGAAGCTTACATGTGGAAAAATAAACCACAACAAAAAAGCCGTTGTAGGGTTAATGCTTAAATTTACGTATCGTGGGGTCCGTTTTGTTGATCCTTTTTTTTTTTGGTTTGGTTTTGCTGCCAGTGCATCAAAGTCTGGTGTTAGTTTAGTTGTGGCAATCCTCAGAAGAGCAGCTACCAAATGGCAGGATCATTACTTAAATATTAGTTAAATTGGCAACTTAATGCAATATTGACATGACAACGCAGTACAGTAAGCATCTAAACATAAACGAGCACACAATCCAATCATGTGTGTATGAAAACGTGAAAGGAAGTGGGAGTTTGTTACAAACACACGTACGCATAGAGTTGGTCCCACCACCGAAATTTTGACGTGAAGAGCAAGAAAAATTGTGTTTAGCAAAGCTGTGTGTGATTTTAGGCAGGGCGACGGCAGCTGTGCAACGCGTTCTACCGGCTCACAGTCCTGACTACAACAAAGTTAAAGGTTCTCACTTTTCATTGAAAGTATTAAGAGAAGTATTATAAATCCTTCAGTGACACACTCCTTCACCTCCATGACAGCACGTGTCGGGATCACCCGCAATGCGAACTTAGAGCACAACTAAATCTATTATTTGTCTCAATTATTTTAAAATACCATTTTTACAATAGAAAAGTGTGGCAAGAGTGAAATTGTGCATTTCTGTGCACTTTGAAGGTGTTGCACCATCATTGTGCATTGTTGATTCAACAGTCACCTCCCAACCCCTTTCCACTAATGACTTTACATTGATGAACCTTCGAATCAACAGCATCCTCATCCTTTGCTGAGAAATGTTGACCCGTTAATTGCTTTCTGCGTCCTCTATTGGGAAAATTCATGTATCACTCACTACACTGGTTTCATTTAGCTGAATCATTGCTCAGAATTTGCTGACGACTTTCTTCTCTTTGGTCTACTCCCGGTGGTTGAAGTGTTCAGAGCTGAAGCAGAGTAGATAGAAAGAGAATAGCCAAAGTCCGCATCACCGGACCTACCACCTGGTCGAACACGTGGACATTACAGCACAACCTGGTGGAACAGGTTGGCATGGCAGACAAAGTCCAATGACTGGCGTCATGATTTTGGTATGCTTCGGGCCATTCCGTACCAACCTTTGGCCGCCCGGATTCAAATGCTTAATGGGCTGCATGTTGCCCGTGGGCCGTAGTTTGCTCACCCCTACGACACTCTAAAACTACAGTGTGCTCTAGAAAACTGCTTGTGAACGCCAGAACTTCCCTTTGCGCTCAAAAATCTCCTAACCTCATGAAATTCTGTGCTTTCCAAAACCTCACGGTACTTTCTAGAAACTTAAAATCTCAAGAACTTTCCGATGCTCTCGAGAAGTCTATTGTGTTCATGGTCTGAGGATTTTGGCAGTTAACTTTCGAACTTACCTGGGGTATTTTTGTTGCCTTGTTTACCCACAAGCCCCCTGGCCCGGATCACCTCCACGTCGAGACGCTCCTTCCTGTAGACCATTCCAATTTGGATGTCTCCTATGCAGCACAATAGCTGTCATTGGATATTAACCCAACCTGAGTGCTCTTGAGATATTTTGTTCTTGGTCAGTACCCATGGGAGGTGTAGCCAACGTCTGCCTCCCAGCCAGCTGGGCTGGGCCTAACCCATCAAGGAAGCCGGTGAAGTGTTTGTCGGTGGCCAGCTTGACTCCCGGGAAGATCAAACTGAAATGCAAACGACAGCATGAGAAGAATCGCTCGAATTGGGCACGACTCTGTAGCCACGATGACTCTTACGCTCCGGGCTTTGGGTCCTCCGCATCAGGATCGCGACTTGGCTGTCGTGTGAAGCGAGACTTAAACTCCACAGCCAGTCCGGTTTCCACGCTCCTCTGAACAGGAAGTCTCACCACCTTCTTCTTCTTTTCTTCCTCTGAATAGGAGAGACATCAGCACCAGTCTGCTCAACCTTCTTTCAAGGTGACGCAGTTGGAAGTTCTGCGTCATTCCAGTTCTAGTTCCAGGGGGTGTGAGAAAACTCACCCTCTGGATTGATTTGCGAGGTACTTTGGCTCTTCTTTCCCAGTCCGACCATTCCCATCACACGAGCGCCCAAACTGGATCGGCGCTTCTTGTCGTCGTCGTCGTCGTCATTACGGCTCAGAGAACAAATGTCGCCGGCCGCACTGGCAGGTTTGTTGGCAGGCGCTGATGCTACCCTGCGGATATAAGGGCAGCATGTCAGAATGTGAAGTTGCAGGGAAAAACTGAATAAGAAGGTGGGATGTGAAGTCCATAAACATACCGCAGTGCACTCCCTGCAACGTACAGTGCTTGTCAGAAATTTGGGTTTGGGATGTTTGACAGGACATTGCGCCATGACTTACTTTGACGACTCAGGCTCCTCCTCTCCTTCCTCCATCGATTCGCTGTTCTGCAGAATGCTCTTTTCTGTTGATCCAGTCCCTAAAGGATCCTCCGAAACCCCTGGACTCTCCAGAGCTTCTGCTTGACTGCCTCCGCCAATGAGAGGACATTTTGAGAAGCTCAGCCGGGTACAGCGGCTGCAGTCATCACGACAATGCGCTAACCTGACACTTTGCAGGTGGTCGACAACAACTGACTCGGCAGACATTTCGCTCAAGTTGCTGGGAGACGAGTTCAACGAGAGACCGTCGCGCATCTAAACACCAACGATGCCGTGGGTCAGTCAGGTTATGCGCCAATCATATCAATTGTGACGCGTGCTCACCCTTTCTGGATCCTTCATCATACCTGCAGAGACACCAGGGTGAAGAATACGGAAACACAGATCAAGTGACCTGATACAACATCCCATCGACACAGAGAAAATTTATCGGCGTGTTGCAGGAAACGGTATGTAAATATTATCAGCATAAATTGGTCATAATAGTCAGAAGACCAACGTTGGTCTTCCTAACTAATATCACCATTTTTCATCTATTTAATCATAGTTGGTGATTTATCTCAATGACTTATATTCAGACCTGATGACCTTTTATGACCAATCAATCAGTCACAAATCCAGCTTGATGTCACATACTTTTTCTTGCAAGCGTGCATGCTAACATACCGTTAGCTGCTTTTGTTTGTTGGTCCTCCCATGTGACCTCTGCGCCATGGCACAAGAAAGACAAAGACAAAAACGTTTGACTTAACAGTGAAGGTCAGATGATGGTGTGCTGACCAATCACTGACCTTTCCTGCTGCCCCCTGGCGTGGCTGAGCGTCTCTCCACCTCTGACGAGGGTTCAGATTTCATACGATGACAGAAAAGTGACGTAAGCACAGCACCATTTGACGAGCGCCATCCCAAGGAGATAGTACACACCTGGTGTCTGAGAAGGTGGGGCCGGCGAAGAAGGTGGCGCTTGATGACAAGTGGAGGGGGTCGGGGGAGGAGGAGCTTCAGGAGTAGATGACAAGGGAGGGGGAGGAGCTATGGTCGGTGGGGATGGAGCTCGATGAGTTGAGGTGGTTGGTGGAGGGGCTGAGGCAGGTTGGGGGGGAGCTTGTTGAGAAGCGCTGGGGGTCACGGAAGGAACTGGGTTAGCTGGGGGTGCAGGAGATGGTGAGACTCGGCAGTGCAAGTGTGAAAGTCCTGTGGGAGGCGGAGCTTGTATTGTAATGAGTGGAGGGCATTGTTGGTTGCCAGTGGAAGGTGCCTGCCTGTGCGAGGGGGATTGCGAGAGATGAGGAGTGGGTGGACCTCCAGCACCAGTTGGTGTGGTGCATGCTGCCAGATGGAATATTGAGAGAACAGGAGAAAAAAAAAAAAGGCACAGTGCTGAAAAGTGTTGATGGTCGCACGTCGAAAAAGTAGAAATCATCACAAACTCATGCTGCGATGTTCTCACAACGTGTTAGTGAGCAGTTGCTTAAGAGTGGTCGTGTGTGACTGAGGATAGAGCGGCCGACCGCGTGTCCGTCTTACGTGCGTCCGGAGCACCTTTGGGTGGAATTGTAGGCAATTGACGTACTCTGCGACCGCAGTCGGGGCTTCCTGTCGGACTCAAATGGAGCGAACCATCGCGGCGGTCGACCCTTTCAGAGGAGCACAAGGAAGCAGACCGACGTAGACGGGTTCGTCTCGCTTGCAACGACATTCGTGATGGACGAGGTCCAACTTTGAAATGCTGCTGATGTCCAATCTGATCCATCTGCCATATCTTTCTATCTTTGCCATCTCATTAAAGGAGGGCTAGTGGAGGATTTTTTTTTTTTTTTTTACCTTAACAGTTCCTCATCGAAGGGTTGTGTTTCCAAGGGTATGTTTGGGATGAAGTTCTGGCTGAAGGGCAAAAGACGAGTTCAAGATGTTTGAAAGTCAATATGACCAAAAAAAAAAAAAAACCTCCAGACTCACCTGAAGTCCTCAACGCTCCCATTTGTCTTGTGGTCCGACCAGGGAGTATTACAGAAGCCTCCGGAGTAACTACACACAGAGAAGAAGAGTGACGTGTTTTTTTTTCTTTAGCGTTAACATTAGAGTGTATTTGTGTGATGCTTGCAGTACCAATCATGAGAGTCAAGAGAGATGGCCCCAGACCTTCTCCTCAATAACCTCCTGAACACACAATGTTATTGCACGTTAGGCCAAGAGGGACTCTTGACGAGACAAGCACAACGTGATGTAGCAGTATTTAAAGGAGTGGAAGTTGGGGTTTTTTTTTTTCCTTTTCTTTTCTTCTCTTACTTGTCCAGGCTGCCATATCGTCCGACATCAGAATGGGCACGGGTGATCTTTGAGCCTCGCAGCATCCGCACGGCATCTTCACGGTAAAGCGGGTAAAGAGGGTTTGCGCTGCAGGCCGGGTTTCGAATTAATGCGACACGTCAGGAATTGGCCGGACAATCGGAGCCGACGGCTTACCAGTGGCTTGGCGACGAGCACCTCGCAGTGATCGGGTCACATCGCGATCCGGGACGAGACGATGGCCCGTGCTCATTCAAAGAGCAGGCAGAGGTGTAGAGGTGTTGGCCATTCTGGCGGGTGTCTGAGAACAAAAATGTAAGTGCGAGCACGAGATGCAAAATGATATGCATGTGAGGCATGAGGAGATTTAAGGTTCACCTGATAACACGCCAATAACGTCCTCACAGTCATAATCGGAAAAGTCTCCATCACTGAACCTGTGAGAACCTACAGAGACACCAAGAGACAGTGAACATTTCATGGCCTTCTTCCAGCCGAAAAGGTTCCCTATGTTCTGTCCTAGAATGCTCCTAATGTTGGATTCTTGAATATTATGTCACATTCAACCCCTGAAGGTTCCCTATTTTCAACAGTTACTGTGTCCCCATCTTCCATCTTCATAAGGCTCCTCCTCATCGTGCTAATGTTCAAAGAATCCCGTGGACCACTTAAATTCAAACACTTCCTATTCCAAACTTGACCCAACATTTCCATGTCTGAGTAAAATACTAAATTTGTTACTATCCATATGGATGTTAATAGGTTATCTGACGTCTGACTCTGAGCTCAAAACAACCTGGTCATTGTGTCAATCACACTACACAAAGCACAACATAGTGATATGCGATTATGAAATAAGTAAAATCCTGGAAGTCGTACGATAATATAGCATTGCTCTTCTCGGCGTACTCACAGTGCAGCCTCCTGGCACCGGATCCATCCCGGAGTGCTCTCCTGTGGAGGTAGGGAGAGGTGTTGGCTCGCGGCAGAGAGGCAAAAGTGTTCCTGTGAAGTTTGAACCAATGAGGCTGATCATCCAGCAGTGTGGTCTTCTCTAGCCCAATCACAACCTGGACAATCACAAGACCAAGAAGGAGTGCCTATCTGCTTCCAAGGTCATCCTCCTCCAATACTGTACTTCCACTTTCTTGCAGCACGTTTGTTTTATTTGACTTGACAGTGACTGTCCTTCAGGACGGAAGCGTCAGTAGGATAAGAGAGAGGTCGGCTATACGTACACGGACTCTTCTTACCTCTCCAAGGAACTGACTCTCTTCCTCGGCAACGCCGGCTTGATCCCACACCGTCAACTCCAACGTGCGCTCTCGGAAGTCCCGTTCGTGGATCGGTGAGTACATGAACGTCTGGTTCCACCGAGGTTCTGCCAACTTCTTCACGGTCTTTGTCCTCCGCTTACTCTTGCCACTGAAAGGGAAAAAAACATTCCACTTGACCAGCGAGCACGGCGTATTGCCGATGTTCGTTACGCTTCTTTGACCTTTTTACCTTCTGTCAGGAAGTAAGTAGATTTCAACATAAATGTTCCGGGGCCGGCCGTCTATTCGAACAGGGAGTTCTTTAGCGCCGAGGATGGTGACAATCAACTGATGCCCGACTCTATCATGCCACAGCTTCACCTGCAAGGAAAATACAAAAGAAACCTCAAGTGCTCGGGAGGATAACGATAACACCGGAAGTAATCAAACCTCGTCATGTTCACCAATAAAAAGGAGAAACTCTCTGGCCAGGACTGATTAGGGGTTTCCAAATTTTTGTGCAGGAATGTCGCTTTTATTAAATCATGCCAGTTTTGGGAATAACAGTGTTACTAATGCTGTTATCGTTTAAGAGTAACACGTAATCTTGTCCCGTGCTATGTGAAAATGTACAACGCCGACCCATTTCTGACAATGAAACGTGGCACCTTTCCATGCACCAAAATTTAACAGCTTTCATCCGACCTGGCTCACTCAGCCAAGCGCAGGAAAGGAGATGCAAATACATTTTTGTTTTTTTCCCTCCTTGATTCCTTGAGTCCTTCTTTGATGGGGGGGGGGGGGGGCTGATAGACACATAAGTAAGTAATGATGACCGGCAAATTTCATGGTAAGCCAATCAGTTACAGAGTGTTGATGAAAATGTAAATTTGCCACAACCAGCCACGCAAGACTTCAAATTGACATTTTCACGATGGATGTAGACACCCTACTTAAGCGTCGTCGAGAAAAGGTCTTTGGTTAGGATCATTGCCTCCCGCTGTAAGGACTCCAGATTCAAGGCCACGACCGGACCATCTGCCAAGATCCGCCGGACTCACGGCCGGGGTGTCCTCGACTAAGATACTCCGGGTGCTGCAGCAGCACTAACGGGTTTGTGTCTTCACTGTGTGGGCTAAAATGCAGAAAACACATTTCCCGTCCATCCTTGTATGTTTATCACAAGAAATGGCATTCTTCTTCTTCCAAAGTACTTTATTGGTTCACTATTATTGAGATTATTTTCTGCAAAATGCTTTGAAATACAGCACTGAATGGACTGGTTTTTTTTTTTTTTTTTTTTTTTTTTTTTAATACTTCGTTGAGTTGAAACCAGGTATCCTTATAGTTTGAATAGTGGTGAAAATACTTGAATTAGGACCTACGGTTTGTATACCACTTCAAAAAATTGGTCTGACAGATTTAAGTTAAAAGAAGTTCCAACATTCGTTGTCATTTGCAACTGCTCTGTGAAACCTGTTCAAAAATTGACACTTTTTCATATTGAAGTGGGGTTTTTTAAGTAGCGCAAAAATTACTTTCACTGGTAACTCAATTCCATCTTTAAAATACTAATTCAGTTGCTAATTCAATTACTTTTTGGAGGAAAAAAGTGAAACTAATTTGGCCAACACTGCTCAAGAAAAGGAAGTCGCACAATGTGACTTCCCCGGCCGGTCGGCCTACTAAAGTACAGAACTCTTTTACAGATAATATGAAAGAGAGAGATTAAAAAAAAAAAATAATAAAAAATTTAAATAGAAAAACCGTGCCAGTCATAGCGCAAAGAAATGTTCCTCATCAGGAGACTCAACGCAGCCATGTTATCATGACAAGCCACTTCTGGTCCTTGCTGTGGCAATGCGGCACCGTTCCTTCATTCAACGTACAAACGTCTGGGAAGCACATCCAATATTTATGTAGGGACGTCTTTGGAAACATTGCGACCCGTTTTGCAAAGAGGTTCTACTGTTGGGGGTGGAGCTTGGACCGATCTCAGTCCAAAAACAGTCCAATGTCTCACTCACCTGAAGTCTGGGAAGCGGAACACACGTGTTTTCAGTCTGAAACAACAAAAATGACAAACACACTTTTGTTGAGTGACCTGTTGAATGGCTGCATTGCATGCTGGGTAGACTTACCAAGACCTGTCCTTGCATTGCATTTGGGCTTAACGGAGAGGCAAGGGAGGTGGAACCTGTTAAAAATGAGAATATTTCAGTGCATCTATTTCGTAACCTGGGACTGGCAGGGTGAAGATCAAACATTTCCTCAACTCACTGGAGCAATGGGAAGAGTCTGCAGATCTGGAAAAGGACATTTAGGACATCAGATGACAGACATCAGGGGACAGAGGTCAGGTAGGTCAGGGAGTGACATGAGGCAGACAGGGGACAGATGTCAGCTGATGTCATATTCCGACTCGAGAATATGTGCTCACCTAATTGGTCGCGACACCAACAGCTCCACTTGTGGCTCGGCTTTGGACTCCAGGATGATGTTGTAAACGTCGTTGAAAGTGGCGCCTTGCAGAACGTGACCATTCCATTCCACAACCTGATCACCTAAACCACACGAACATCCTGTCGGTCCGTTTGATGGAAGCCAGAGCAGACGGCGAACCTAGCTTAGCACGAAGGCCGGAAAGTGGTGCTGGTCTGAGATCCCACAACCACTGTAAAGCGTGTCATTTTGACGCAGCTTAGTCATCAAATTCAGTGCCGTACAAAGTGCGGTCGAAATTTCCCCAAAAAAAAAGAATGGCAGAAAGTAGCGACTAACCGGCGGGTCAGTCACCGAGTCGTGATACCCAAAACTTCATTGCGTCTTCGGAGAAGAAATGGCGGTTGGGACCAGATGCGTCACAATCAGAGGGGGTGATTTTTTTTTTTTTTTTTTAATCCATTTTAAATGTAACTTTCCAACAAAGCATTGATTGTTGGCATATTTTATAGCAATGTACACACGCATTGTGTTGTAATAATGTGTCCAAACGTTACTCCTGAGCTCACGATATAGTACAACGGGTGCAATTCTATATGGGGAATAGATGGAATAATATCAGAAAAGGCATTGAGGCCAAGTTTAGCACAAAGCCACGGTGCTCGGGTAAACACTGGCCTAGCGTCACAAAGCCGACTGGAAATGTCTTAGCGCGGAGACTGTAATGATGTCTTACCTGCTCGCAGGTGCCCCACAACATCTGCTAGGCTTCCTCGTTTCACTTTGGTGATGAATGCACACAGATGACCAGAATCTGTCATCTTCCCGCCAACCACCTGCAAGGTTAAACAATGTCATCCTCGTAAAAAAAAGTTAGTTAGGGATGGCTGGAAGGATGAAGCGATGAGGACAAGCCTTGAGTCCGAGCAGCGTGCCAGTGTCTGCGTGAATTGAGCCGTCCTTCATGGTCTTGTTTAGCAGAATTCGGCCAATGAGACGCTCGCCGTCTGTGGACGGTCGCCATGTCACCTGCTGCTGAGGGATCAGAGTGGATAGCAATTGGTGATTTGTGGTCTCTGAGGCGCAACGAGCGTCAACAAGAGCTCGAGGGAAGGTTAGGGCGAGCTTACTGCAGCCGTGGCCGGGGCTTCACTGGGATACCACCAGTGGCTGTGGTCCATGTCGTCTCCTAGAAAGGAACGGTGAAAGGTCAGTCGGTTAGGCTCTTGCAGATGATGTCACACGTTCGTAACTGATGTCATAAAATGTGGCACTCACTCAAAGATCAACTCATGTACACAAGAACATGCGAATGCTGTAAAAAGATGACATGATGACTTCATCAGCACCAGCACTCGCAACTTTGCCGTTATTGTCAGCCTTCTTGACGAAATCGGTCAAAGCATAAAACTGAAGCAGGTCAAAGTTGTGGAGATTGCCTTGGCCCTCAACTTTTTCCCCAGACCTTCCGCTCGGTTGGCAAATTCCAGCAATCGGTCGAGGACTGGCAGGTAAGTGGCCATTTTGTTTCTATTCCGGCGTCCCCGTGGTGCCCTCCCGCGCGCCGCCGGCTAATCCACCTCTCGCACTCTTAATCCAATTGAATGTGAGATGCTGGTTTGGCCATCGGGGCGAAAAAAAAAAATCTTCACTGTTCACTCCTCTGGGCTTCCGCGGACTTTTCTCAGCTCAGGACTAAGAGTCCCCACCACGTTGTCGTCGTTCTCTTCCAAGTGTCTCGGCCGAGTCCCGGAGAACTGAGACCGAGCCAACCACCGCAATCGCACCTCAGGCTGAGAGGAACGATCCTGGATCATCGCGCGTAATCTCCTCGCTGACTTGCGGTCCAATCACAGCAAAGCAGCACAATTGGTCAGTGTGACGCTTGACTTCCTGTCCCCAACTCTCCTGGAGCCCCGCTGTTGTTTTTTCGTTTTTTGAAAAGAACAAATGATATGAGCCTGACACAATCCACAGCGACCCATCTCATGAGCAACCAACCTGACAACCGACATCCTCACATTGTGATGCTTTGTCTCTTGTCAGTGCGAGCGGCTCAGAGTAGAGCTTGTTTTCCATCATAACTAAGTAGTCAGCGAGCTCGTTTTCTATGACAGGTGACGTGTAGCCAACTATTAAGGTTTTCTATGGTGGCTCATATGCTATTAAGACACAAGTCACATAGCCACTCATATTACTGGGACAAAGGTCAAACTGCATTGGCTTCCAGTCCATCAGAGTTGCAATTTTCAATTTTATATTATACGTATTTATAAGTAAGGGTTAACCATAAAATATTAAATGGCTTAGCACTCTAGCTCGCTCACTTGGTGGCACTGTATCTTCTGTCCCAAAACCTGTTCTCAACACACGCTTCTTTAGGTGACTGAGTGTCCAAAAAAAAAAAAAGTCAGCTGTTCTCTAGAACATATTCTACTCGGCCTTTAATACTCTGCAATGCCCTCCTTGCGGATACAGTCATTCAACTGCCACCTCAGTAGAAATTTGCATTTTTTGGTTTTGTTTTTGTCCTATTCAACTGTGAGCACAAGCAGAGGATTTATATCCCAAAAATGCCAGAACATTTTTATTGTGTCAAAGTGTGTCCAGACCCAATTCCAATGAAGTTGGGACATTATATTAAAAATAGATAAAAACTGAAGATAATGATTTGCAAATCATCTTCAATCTTTAATTGAATACACCAAGAATACAAAATATTTCATGCTCAAACTGATAAACTGTCTTTTGCAAATAATCATTAACTTGGAATTTTACGTTCATTACACGTTCCAAAAAAGGTGGAACCCCTTATGGAAAAAAAAAAAAAAAAAAAAAAAAGCCCATCAAAAATCAGTTTGGAACATCTGACAAGCTCATTGGGAACAGCTGAGTGCCACCATCGTCTCCAAACTTCAATTGCTCCATCATTCCCAACCAAAGATGGGGCAACGTTCACCTCTTTGCGAACAAGTGCGTGAGAAAACAGTCGAACCATTCTCGATTCTGGACCGAGCACCTGAGGCAAGACCACTGCCCCCGGACTCTGCGTTGACCGACCGGGTCGGGTCGGGTCCTGAGGCAGATCGATTTTTCCCAAAAGGCATCTACTTGCGTGACTTCATCAAATCTCTTTCAATTGAATTGTATTCATCAACGGGATAAGAGTCAACATGTACGACGATGTCGTTAGTTGTTGGCAACTCGCTGTGCGTTCCAGCTTGTGGATCCTGAAAGGTGGATCCCTCCATCTGTTTCTTCTTTGCACCCAAAATGGGGTTTTTCATTTTTTCTTGCCAGATTTGAGGGTTTCTGTCAGGGAGTGTCACTGATCTTCCTTGCACCCTGCAACGCCTTTGGAGACTTAGGGCATGAAGGGCGTAACGAACTTGACTCACGGTCCCGGTCGTCACCACCGTTCTCAAGCGTGCTCAGAAGCTCCTCCTCCAAGCTGCTAACGCTGCCGATTTCGTGCTCGTTCCCCAACCTGCGCGAGATTCCGTCATGGGCTGGTTTCCTCCTGTAGGCGGGGCACCAGTGCAGGTGTTTATGTAGGACAGGATTGAGTGGAGGGGAGCACGACCTCTGACCTGTGAGCACAAATGTACACCAGCGAGGCCCAGTCCACTGCGCAAGTTGTAGTCTCGACGAGCCTCCGGGTCAGCAGAGTCAGGTGTTCCAACGTTGTCACGGAGACGCCAACGCTGATGAAAATCCACCCCTTTCTGAGTTGACTTCAAAGCGATGCTTCTGTTGCTAGGGTAACCCGAACCACAAACAGTCACCAGCACCGGAGCCAACAATGTCAACATCTGCTTGGTTACCCGCTAACCTGTGTGGGAACACAACCCTCTCCAGATGTTAAAGCTCCGCCCACCGTTCAACACAAAGAAGCCCGATGAAAGAGGATGACCACAATTAAAGTCCTACACTTGATATCCCAACCCCCCCCCCCCCTCCCACTACGTTGCGTCTCTGCTATAGTGAAGATTTTACTGTTAAAAATCAACATTTTTGATCTGGAAATTCTTTGATGAAATATGCAACATATTGTGGTCGATGAATGGGGGACAACTGTATCATATGTATTTCTAACGTGGTAAACATTTGAAGCATTTCCATTGGGAAGAAAAAAGGCTCCTCTTTGTGATTTAGTATCACACAGATAAATAACCACACGCAGATGCTGATCCACCAGACGACCTACAACAAACAGCCTGCATGTTCTTCTCGTAGATTGATCACAAAGAATTCAAGTGACCGATCTGACTTTGTTGGAGTCCACCAGCTACATTTTGTCCTTTAGACTGCAAAGACATGAACTACATCAGACATCCCCCGACTCCATGACACTCTGAAGCCCAATCAGCATATTTACGGCTCTACACTAACCCCGCCCTCACACGCGAGCTCCTCCCCCTCACATCTTCAAAGAACCTTGAGTCAGAGCACACCGCTTCTCAACGTCTGGTCTGCATCCTTTTGCACAATTGTCCCCAAAAAAAAAAAGGACCGTCATTGCCAGATTGCGAGCAACCTTGATTGCTCGGCGACCGTTCTCGCGACGTCTCCAAAGTCTTCCCTGACAACTGTCAGTCAGTTATTGTACCCGAGCGTCTCCAACCAGCAGAAACGCATTCCTTGTGTTTTTGACATACTTGGTGAAATAAAGGATGATTGTGATTCTGATGCTGGTCTAAGAGGGTTCCAAACGATCAGGTTTTTGTCGCTCATCTGGTCAGGGGTGTCCTTGCTAGCCCAGCCTGCATTGCATCATTTCCACTACCGGGGCGGGACTTTGTGTTGTTTTAGCGTTAGCGACACTTAGCAGCACTAAGCTTCAGCAAACTGTAGGATCGTAAAATCTTTTAATCTCATTAAAGTGTCTGCATGTAGAGTCTAATTTGATTTTGTGTGGAAAAATTCTAATAAATCATGCGCCACCCATGAAATGATTTCTTTGTCTTTGTTGTTTCCAAGACAAATGTTTGTCTCTGCCCTCGGAGAATCATCATTTGAACGGTTAACGCATCGATCGATTTGGGGAATGTCAAAAAAGGTGAGCGAGATTAAGGACAGCAGATTTGCTAGCGTCACAAGCGGTCACGTGACTCGGCGCCACCTAAGAGGATTAGCTTTTTTCTTTTTTTGTCCCATGTCCACAGACGGACGCTTGCCAGATGAAGACGGGCGTTTGCGTGCTGTTTGCGCTCCTGCTGGCTCGAGCGTGTTTGCGGGAGGCCGAGTGCAGCCTGCCCACGGAGGTAAGGGCGGCCATCTGCACGTCGGCTCATGATGCGGCGTGAACGAAAGGCGTTTGGTTGGGCGTCAGGTCACCGGGGAGACGGGGGCGCCGGGGCAGAGCGCCACCGGGCGTCAGCGGCTCGACACGCGTCGGGGTGTGCCGACAGGTCGCCCCGACTACGTCCAATCTCGTGTCGCGTCGGATCACCGCCGACTGCCTGGACTTTGCCGCCGCCTGAGAAAGCGTCGCCTCAGCTACCTGGTAAACGTTCGTCCCCTGCTCGCTGTCACTTTGTCGCTCACGCCAGCCTAGCGTGCGAGTGTTTTGTCTCTGCAGTGTCACAAGGTGAGCTTCTGCTGGTGGGGGCGGAGCCACTGGCGGCCCCGGAGCGGCCAGGTGTGCAGATGTGCCAGAGGTTCCGAGTGTTCGCACGTCTTCATTCGTAGTATCTGACCTCTGTTTCTCATCAAGGATTCGCCACTTTGTAACGTATGCTGTTAAAATGAGCAAGTCGGTCTTTGTACAGGCAACAGGGTGAATGACTGCTTAGCAAATCTGGCTCACAGTTTTGAGGATCCACGATCAAATCCTGCCTTGCCTATGTGGAGTTTGCACGTTCTCGCTGTGCCCGACTGGCTTGTCTCCGGCTACAGCGGTTTCCTCCCACATGCCAAAACATGCATACGAGGTTAATTGGAGACTCTCAACTCCCCATAGGTGTGAATTTGAGTGTGAACGGTTGTTTCCAAGTGCCCTGCCATTGGCTGGCGACCAGTTCAGGGTTAGGGTTCTGCCCGTTGACAGCTGGAATAGCACTCCGACGATCCTTGTGCGGAGAAGCGGCTAAGAAAATGGGTGGGTGGATGGATGGATGGATGGATGGATGGATGGATGGAAACTAAATTGAATCAGTTTGTGAAATAATTCCTTCTTCTGTCTTGGGCCGCCACCTGCTGGCGTGAGGCGAACGAGTCGCCTGGGAGCGGAAATGGAACTGTTCAAGTGTCGTGTCACTCACTTCGGAACAATCGGCGAATGACCAATGAACAGCCAGCATGCGTGCAGGGGCGGGATTTGATGGCAACCCTCACTCCAGCCATTGACCAATGAGCGGCCAGCGTCAGGCAGCGGTGGGATTTAAGTGAACTGAGCGATTCCTCCTCTGATGAACTCAAGAGTCATTGGTTCAAAGGCGCCATGTATTCATACGATGAGTGTTTTGTTCGCCAGAGGAACGAGGTACTACGCGGTGAGGGTACCCAGTGATTTTAACAGCAAGTCCTGTCACAAGCAGCCTTTTCTTCAGGCAAACAACTATTTTGGAGTCAGTCGAGCACACGAAAACACGCACACAAATTTCGAAACTAAATGACAATTAATAACCATACAGTGAAGTCAGAGGTTTCCATACACTGGCCAAAAGCAGATGTAAATTTTTTGGGGGCTCACTGTTTGAAGTCAAATGGGACAAAAGCTCTTTTGTTTCAGGTCAGTCAGGATCACCCAAATGATTTGATTATGTCAAATGCCTCGATAACGAGAGGAAGCATTTCTTAGAGAATTTTATCTTATTTTCTTTGAGATGAGAAGCTTACCTTCGCAAAAAAAAAAAAAAAAAAATACCGTGTCTTGCCCAGATGATGAGGTCCTGGCTTTAGAAGCTCCAAATAGGTCGACTGACAAGATTGACGGCACACCTCTGGAGGGGGGTTAAAGAGACCACACCTCAAACACTCTGCTTCCTTATTTTAAATCATTCATCTGTTTTCTGAGCCGCTTAGCCTCACAAGGGTAACCGGAGTGCTGGAGTCTATCCCAGCTAACTCTGGGTGGAAGGTGACTATGCCCCAAACTGGTTGTTGTTGTAAAGTTTAGGCCGAGAGTTGGAGATTAAACGGTCTATGGTGGGTTAAAATTAAGATTAAAGTAGGTCAGGGTTAGTGGGAAAGATATTAATATTAACGCCCCCACACACAAATCACACGTTTTCCCACCTCGAAGTAGTCGTGCTTCTTCTCCAGGGATCAAACCAATAACAAAATAAAAATTAAACCCTTTCGCATGGAAATTCGGCTTCAACTTCCGGTCTGGGCAAAACATTACTTTAGGTACTATTTCACGTGAAAGATGACATCCTTTGATATCCTTGCAATTGTACATTGTCGAACATAACATTGGAATACGTTAGTTTGAGCTTTTTGGGGTGTCAATATGGTTCATTCCTGTTGTGCTGTTGGCTGTGAAAACCGTGCAGGCGGTCGCAAAAAAGTAACTTCTCACCGGTAAGTGTGTTTTAGTTCAACCTTCATAAGTAAGTCATTATTATAGTTATGAATGTGAAAAATACATCATGAGAATATTATGAAGGTCTGTACCTCCTATGGATAGGTTTCAATGACACCAACTCGTGTGTCACAGAGGTCAGAGAACACAGGTGATAAGTTTTTTCTCTCATTTAATTGATCCGATTGGTCATATAAGTGTGGTGGTCACGTCATTTGAAAACTATCATTTGTATGTGTCAATGTATCTTTTAAACCTTCCTGCGCGTGCTGCATATTATTATTATAGATTATTTTTATGTCTCTAGGGATCTAAAACATCCCAAGTATATAGATTGAACGCATCGCTTTACATAACAATGTGTGTATTGTTTTTTTTTTTTTTTTTTTAAATGCTTTTTTTTTTTTTTTTTGCCCTGACCGGAAGTCAGAGCCTGTTGACCATGGAGGAACCAAGGTTGGATGCAGAGTGCACGGTCTCGTTTTTAATTCCACGTCATTGGATTAAACAGCCAAATAGCGTCCAGGAGCCAGTAAGATTGGAGCGGGGCGTGTCCTGCGTGGAAACTACGTCGTGCATGCTAATGACAAAGTCGTCTTTTCTTGACTAATGTTAGTGCGACGTCGTCACGATCGCTCTGTAGAATAGAATTTGAATCGGTGCGGGATGGCGACTGGGCTCGTGGATGACGGTGAGTCAGGGAACAAGTTCACGTTAGCATGTGTATGTTCGTAGGCTAATTTTGAGCCTTGGCGTTTCGAAAGTGGATGACGTCACCTCGGTTGTCCGCAAGAGATGAAAACCATTAAAAATGGATTGACCTCAGATGCGTGCTTTTCGGTTTTTAACATTGGAAATATGTTGAGACGGACAACTCATTGAGTGGCTTCATGTAGTCGGTTGCTGTGATGGATCGGTCGGTGCGTCCGCCATATTGGATTCTGCTTGTCAACTAAAAGTTCAGTCCACTGACTCGACATCCGAATCGTCTTCTAAAATTGAACCCCGTGGGATCCCTAGGGTTAGGTTTTAAAGCGAGGCAGTGGACTTAAGTTCACAAAGCAAGGACATAGAAATGTGCGTGCGTGAAAATTTGTTTTCGATTTTATGCATTTTGCAGCCTCCCGGTTTGCATAGCTATGTGTTCTCAACATTGGTATATTTCCGCAGCCTCCCGGTTTGCATAGCTATGTGTTCTCAACATTGGTATATTTCCGCTGATCGATCTCATCACATTATAGAACAGCAGTCGGCAACCCGCGGCTCCGGAGCCTCATGCGGCTCTTTCATCCTTATAATGCGGCTCTGATTGGCTTGGGAAAATAAATTACTAAAAAAAAATTTTGTATTTAATTGAAGTGCGTTTTATTTGTGTTAGTTTTTATATTATTTTAGTTCTAAATTTGAAGATTGTGATCTTGAAATATTAATTAAATTATTATTTTTTCGTCGCTCAAAATAGACGTCACACTGCGGAAGCGGGTATACCCGCTGAAACGCCGTCTATTTGGAGCGACTTTCAAGCCCGGCAAAGCCAACGGAGAAACATGCTGCGGTAAAGTAGTAGAAGTTTTTTTTCTTTCTTCATTTTAGATGTGCGGCTCCCAGTGTTTTCTTTTCCGTGGAAACCGGGTTCAAATGGCTCTTTCGGTGTCAAAGGTTGCCGACCGCTGTTATAGAACATTCAACGCCAAGTACGTGATAGGTTTGGGCTAACGTTTGATTTTTTTTTTTTTTTTTTTTTTTTAAACATAGGGGCCCCCGTACTTCAGCCACCCCTGAATTAGACCAGGCCGAGCCAGATGCACCTAATCCAACATATACAGTCTCAAATATGTTATAAATGATTCCTTCAACAATGGCTTGCTATTGCGTGAGACTATTTTTTTTACAGCGTTACGGCAGGCTTTTGGCTGTTTTACTGCGACAGGGACTTTTCTCATCGGCAGACGCCCGTAATGACCAACGCCAGTGTAAATCCGCCCTCTTTGTGAAAGTAATCGCAAATGAGTCTCATATTTGCATCGTTGTCGTCCTTCGACGTCGACGGGATCTCGGAGTAAGAGACGAGCTGTGTTTGCTTCACGGTTGAGCGGACGCCAGCGGGTTAGCTTCACTGAGTCGGAGTTGGTCTCCCCCGGCTCTTTGAAACCGATTAATTGGGCTTTCCCACAGCGAAGCCGCTTCCCCGAATGGCCCCATTTGTGCTCAAGCCTGCTTGCTTTTCTCCGGGCGCCACACGTCGTTGCCGCATCCAATCTGGCCGCCCGGGTATGCTTGTTGTAAAGCCTCAATTGTGACGAGGACCTTTGACCTGGTTTCCGCAGGGCGTGCGTGGCGCAAATGATGGAGAGCGCGTGTTGCCGCGTCCCGCTGGCGTGCTGTCGGCCTCGCGTCCTCATCCTGCACGCCCTCTTCTGGGGGGTCGTGGCCCTCAGGTGCGTGGGATTCTCTCGCTCTCTCGCTCTCGCTCTCTATTTCTTGATTGTGAGCTGACGCTTGTGTTGCAGAGTGTTTGGAGCCGCCTTGCTAGCTGAAGACAAACTTGCAGGTAAAAGCTGCCGACAAAGAGAAATACGTTTGGAGTGAAGCCCCGTTGATCAGCATGTTATCATGTCACCTTCTTGCATCCTTGAAACACATTTGAAATAAATGACGACTTTCTGCGGTCCGCCCGCTTGTCCAAAGGCGAGGCCGAGCGCGCTTGCTTCAGGGCGTTTGTGGCTTCCACTTGAAGTTCATTGTAAAACGGAGCCATCCAACAAAAGATTGTTTACTCTAGTGTTGTTATCATTATTGTATATTGAAACGGCAAAAATGATCGCGCCGACAGCGCGTTACGCTCATCCGATCGGGAGCAAGGAGGGATCAACGATTTTGTTTTTTCTGGTCGATGACATTTCGCTTCACCATTTCCTTCAGATCACATTTCTGTGCCATATTCACTATGCGCTGACATTTACAAACACATCATCCCGTTAAAGCATTCAAAGCTATTACTCTTACAATTAAAGGACATGAAAAAGGCAGCGCCAGGCAGTCTTTCATCAAGCTTACAAATTGGTTCGACAAAGGAAGCACTACGGCATCAACCTGAGCACTTCCTGCACGTCTAATACTTGATGTAAAAATGTATACGTACATGTCCCTTGTGCATCAATGTATTGTTTTGGAGCATATTAGGGTTGTCAGCATTGTCTTCGACCCCGCAGCAGCCAAGGTCGCCGTCGTCCCCTGCTGGCTGCTGGAGGAGTTTGTGGTGACGGCCGAGTGCGCTCAGTGTGACGCCTTCCAGACGGTGAGACTTGCTTTGTTCACGTCGGCCGCTACCGGCGCCCATGACCAACAGTTAAAACGTTTTTTGTTTGTTCAGAAGACGCGGCCGGCGTGTGGCCAGACGGGGTACGTGGAGAAGGTCAACTGCACCAAGTCCAACCGAGACGACTACAAGAGGTTTGCCCCGTCGGCGACCTGGCCAATGTTTGACAAACGGGCCGCGAGCCTTTTCTTTTCCTTTCTCGTCTCAGCTGCCGCTCGGCCGTCACGGAGGAAAGCTTCTTCTGGAAATTCGAGGGGGTCATGTTGTCTGGGACGGCGCTGTCGGCCATCTTGGTGGTCCTGCGTCAGCGTCGGCTGGACCGCCTCGCCTCGGACAAAGTCCGGCGACAGATCGAGTCCATCTAGCGGCGTCCTCGTCCTGTTCGCAAAGACAAATGTGTGTCATCGCGTCCGCTTGAGGATTTTTAAGACAAAACTCTGATAGCGCCGCTAGTAAAAACTTTTTGTCATTTGGCTGAGACGCGACCACTGAATTGATGATGATGATGATGACGAGTCTTCTCAGTCACCGGAGTTGGAGAAAAATTGACACGAGAATTGGGACGTGGTGATCTTCATAGCTGGGACGCGGCTAACGAACGGACCTTCGTGCTACTCGGAATGACGGCGGAGACGCGCTTGCCGGGAGGTCCGACGGGGAGAGCGGTTCTGAACTTTGGACGAAATGACCAGGCCTAGAACTTTTTTTTTTTTCCTCCCCAAACCCGATGGCGGCGGTTTGATTTGCAGTTTGATCCTTCAGAAGCGGTGACTTCTTCTTGGATCTTTTTCTGTACAAAATTCACTGTTTACCTTCAATTTTCATTGCTTTTAGATGGAACCGGATAAAAAAAAAAAGAAAAAATGGGTAATAACACTTTTTTTTTTTTTTTTTTACAGTTTGAGATTAATTCTCCTGCAGCCAGCTGCAAGGGTGTGCCCCCTTTTTGCTTACAAACAAAAAGCATGAGGAAAACTGTCGTGGGATGTTGACACGATGATCACTTCCACTGTTTGTCGTGGATCAAGATGATGAATTTATTTGTATAAAAAGAAGTCATGTTGGAAATAGAACATCATAAAAAGAAAAGATGAACCCCAGTGGCACCTTTAAAAGAGTACGCGATCCGATCACGCGTCCGGCTGACATCAGTTGATCGGTTCGTAGCCGCTGGCCGAGCCCGGCGACATCTTGCGCAGGTACACGTAGACTCCGCCCATCAGCAGGATGACGAGCGGCGCGCCGAGACCGACCGCCACGATGGCGGCCACCAGCGGCGAGAAGGCGTCGGTGGGGGGGAGGCCGACGCCGACCAGGGCGGTCCTGCACAACGGTGACAAAATGGATTCAGTCACTACGCGTTAATAACGGGGAATTGAACAGTTGGCTGAAATATCCAGTCGCGGTGATTCAGGAGTCGGGAAACGTGCGAATGACTTCATTAAATAATTCCCCTAATTGGCAATTGCTCCACACGGTGGTGTCCGGCCAATAGTGGGAGGTTCCGTCAGGTCAAAAATGAGATCCAAATTGAGGCAGGCCGTGTCGGGAAGATGACTGATGTCAAATGGAGTCGCTTCCAATTGAAAATGTCGAG
This sequence comes from Syngnathoides biaculeatus, assembly GCF_019802595.1. NCBI lineage: Eukaryota > Metazoa > Chordata > Actinopteri > Syngnathiformes > Syngnathidae > Syngnathoides > Syngnathoides biaculeatus. The sequence goes on along the minus strand of NC_084640.1, from coordinate 16,781,331 downwards.
ATCGTGGAAGTATTGCGATAACTTTCTCAAAGTAAGTAGAAATACTGCAATCAACGTGACCTTTGGATGGTTCCTCAACAAGCAAAAAAATGGATTCAAAGCATAACTTGTTATTTTGGAATTGGGTGGCTGTGGTGCAGGAGGTTGTCCACTGACCAAAGGGTCACCAGTTCACCGTCTTCGGTCAAGACTGATTTGCTGGCGGTGGGCCTGCACGCGAGAGGGCGAATGCGAAGCTTTGTGATTTTTTTTCTTTGCTTTTGGCGATTGTGGAAATAAAAGTGCAGTCCACTTTGGTCTTTATGCAAATAAATGGTTTCAAAAATGTTGCATTGTGTGTACAGCCTGTGGAGGACATAACGTGTTGACCTAACGACCCTCTCAAACAAACCAACCAACCAAAAAGGTCATGTTTGCAACAATTACTGAATGCTGCAAGACCAGAGAGAGCCAATCACAAGCGAGAGAAGAAAAATCTCAGCTTTTGCTGCTATTTGTAACTTTCTTCCTAGAATGTATTACATAACGATTACATTCATTTTGTAATTCAATGACATATTTTATCCACTAGCTTGTCCCAAACTATTTATAGCAAGCTTTACGCGAGACTGTGAAATAATTGCCTTCCTACGGAGTAAAATGCTTTTGCTTCTCGTTGTTGTCTCCCTTTACCATTCAACGGGCAAAGACGTTTACCCGCTGACGTGGATTCAAAGCCGATTTGTAAAAAAAAAAAGGAAAAGCTGAACGAACCAACTGAGGAACTTGGTGGCGTTGTAGAAAGGTTCCCCCGCCAGGCCGAAGCTGACGTTGAGTCCGAAGGCCCGCTCCCCCTGGTCCTCGTCGGCGAAGAAGGCTCGCACCAGGCCGCTGACCTCCGCCAAGGCCCGGCCGCTCCGCCGCCGCGGGTCAGAGTGACGGCACGGCGACGCATCCTCCAGCGCCGGCGGCGAACGCCGATACGAGACCTGCTTCCACAGGACGAAAGCGCCCGTGTCGTCTGAACTGCGGTTGGGTCTGGATGTCCACTCGGACACCTGACAGGGCAGAGGTCAACGCTTGGAAATCATTTGAAAGATTGAAAAATGCAGTTTGACATCTTTCAGAACTTGACGACCTAATCCTAAAGACCTTTTTGTGCGGCAGATGCTTCAGAAGGGGGCTGACGTCACTCAGCAGAGGATTTGGCCCGAGAACAATTTTAATCCCCGTAAAAAGCGATGCTGAATGGCACCAGCGCATCACATCATACAACTAAGAAGCTTCGACTGCTAATCACCAAAGAACGGTAACACCGATTTTTGTTTGCATTTGCACGTTCAACGTGGATGATATACCGGTGTAACCTAAAGATGGCAGCGTACCTTAAAAATGGACGGCGTGAACTCGTCGTCAATTGAGCGCCGGACCTGAACGGCGTCAAGGGGGTGGGTTCCGCCCAGCGTCTGCAGTTCCAAGAGGAAGCGCGATCTCTGCGACCTGGCCGTCAGGCTGTCGAGCCGCACGACCACCTGGGAGGAATTCGCAGTGTGGAGCAGGCGGGGCCAGCTCTGGTCGCGCCCCTCCCCCGCAAACACAGACATCTGCCAGGTGAAACAAAGAAAGAAATACTTGGATGGCGTCACCGCCGACGCATTTGATGCGGTGGACCGAAATTGCCACTGCGGCATGTCGAGAGCCGCCAACGGCGAACGATTCCCGACGCAAACGATTCGGACGTGACGTACTTGCAGACAGACGGACCCTCGAGCTACAGCGCCGCACAGTCGGGCCGCCGCCCCCGACAGTTCCGCACGGGACCACGCGACGTCCTGCAGCTGGTATGGCGGGAAAAGGTCAAAGGGCGCTTCCGCTGTGTTGTTGACGTCGTCGTATTCCAACAGCTGCCACAAACGCAGAAACGAACATTGACCAGCACGTCACCGCAACTTTAAGTATGACCAGAGATGCGATACTTTCAGATCTTTTCTTCAATAATGGTAAAGACTTGAAATTTTGCAGTCGTTAAGACATTGTGTTGCTTTTCTCTGGCGAAATGTCTCTCGTTGTGAAAGAGCCGCTCGGAAAAATGATGGCACATATCGTTTTTAAAAATGCATCAATTATTTGCGGATTTTGGTGATTCGCGGGGGTGTAGGGTAGGGAGGAACGTAACCCTCACCAATAATGAAGGTTATCTGATGCTGTGTGAAAAACCTTTGCCAGTGCCGCGCGGTCACTTGTATTAGGCTTCACCATTTGATTAATACTGTGTACCCTTTGGCCAAAATCAGCCCACTACTTTTAGATCAAACACGCTAGTGCTGTGCATCACAGCTGCTTCTATTGGAACAAACAAATAAGTCATAAAGTTCATAAAAATCAAGTAGCAGGAGAGGAAAAACCCTGGCGCAGAAATTGTCCGTAAGCGCAAACGTGCCAGTCGGTGCGGCGACCGGACCGTTGTTTGTCGGCACACGCACTCGTGCTGACTGGAAATCAATCCCAATTAGCGATTATCAATGACAAAAAGAGCGTGCGGAGTAACCCGGCTGAAGACGAGGGCCGCGCTGGACACGATGCTGCTCGCCGGCTCCACCCGCAGACTGCCGCTGGTGTTGCGGCTCAAGAAGCGCGGCCAGTCCACCTGACAAGAGGGAAAACGACATGTTGGAGCTCCCCCGAAACCAGCGAGGGCGACGACGTTACGTGCGTTGAGGAGGCCGCACCGAGACGGCGGAGGAAGTCACGGCGGTGCGAACCAGGAGGAGCGTGGGCGCCCCCAGACTGCAGAAGAGGATGTGCAGCGTGTCGTTGTCTCCCACAGCTCTCACGTGAACGAGGTCGCCGCCAGGAGGCGGCGCCGACGAGCCGGGGTTCAACTCCACCGACAGCTGATGGCATCGTCACACAAACCGTTAATCAAGTCCTTGTGGCGAGGACACTTCGCATCAAGCACTTTGGCCTGAACCTTGTCAAAAAGAACACGCAGCCACATTCTTCCTTGTTCACATTTGAAAATGAAATGTAAAAAATTATTTAAGTGAAAGATAGCGCTGCGCTCTCCTCCACTTGGTTTGAAATCATGAAAGGAGAGCGGAAAAGGTTTTGAGCGCAGGTTTTTCTCGCCAAAACTGCTGCCGGTCGTGATCAGTTCTGGCTTCGGTAGAGTGTTCGGGGTCCGTTGGGGAAAGTCAGTCCATCTCGCCCCGAGACACCCAGACACAAAGCGTGTCCACTCCCAATCGCTTTACGACTAAACAGGTAGGCTATTGCTAAGGAGGCGTCAGTACGTCCGCCATATTGAATGTGTCATTTCTACTTCGACCGAGTGACGCTCGCAGTGGCAAAGTTTGGAGTTACCGCGGAGAGTGAAACTAAACTTAACAGGGCACCCAGGACGTCTCGCGTTTCTTCAGTCCACGCGACTAAGTCAAATGCAATTATATGTTGATAAGGATATCTTCATTTGGTCGTGGACGAATGACTTTCCCGATTTCTCGACTTCAGTCCTGACGAGGCAAAGGTGAATTATGATGTGCATCGGCACAATTCCTAAAATGAAAATTCGACCGACGACTATTCCGAAGTTGGTCGCCTGTAGTCAAAGTTCGCTTTGAATTGGTTCGCCGTTTGCTCGAATAGAAACTGTTCGACGCTCATCAAGCTTCACGTAATTTCACTCCAAAATAAACACCGCGCCATCAAGTCCATTGATGGTACAAACCAACAGACCAAATGGTCACGTGCTTCAAGTAGAAAATGTTTGGCGAGGAGCGAATATTCCCGCCTTTCAAATGGTGTACTAGCGAAGCGTTCGGCGAGGGGTCGTGAGCGTGCCTTACGTTTCTGGTGAACGCCGAACTCATCCATAAGGTGGTCGAAATTTGCAAAAAGAGAAAAGCGGCGCACGGAGTCCTCCGGGCCGCCATCTTTGTTGTGAATCGTCACGTGAGTTCAGAAGCGGCGACTCTACAAGCCCCGCCCCCAAGATCAAACGTCACTTGCGGGCCCGATGAAGATGCACGTGACTTTCTGGGACGCCTCGCGTATTTTCTGGGATTGGCGCCAGCATTCCCGCGATCCCAGAAAATGGAGGGATGTTGTTGGATGTTTAGCGACACCCGTTGATGTCAATTGGGGTGGCTGAGATGAAATGGACGCTGCATACTCGTGGCTCAGCGGCCGTGGATTCCCCGAATTACAATGGCAAACTTAACTCCCGCTTGATCACCCGCTCCCTTCACAAACACGTCCACTACAGTCTTCACCAGCTCGAACTATCTCTGTCTAAGATGTTCAGAACGACTTCACATCCTACGTGTGGGGGCACGGCCACTTATCACAGTATTCATGCTCAACTCTAACTTCATCTGCTGCCCTTTGCACTTCCAAGACAAGCTTAGCTAATGCTAACCGCTACTCTATTTCTCTTCTTATCCACACCACGGGAAAATAATTTCAACCCTGCCCCTAAACTTGTGGGTTTCCTGGACACTGACGTACTAAACTTTCTCTGAATCATGTCAACCTGCTTGTGAGCTTTTCCTCTCGTGGTGCTAACCGCTACTCTATTTCTCTTCTTATCCACACCACGGGAAAATAATTTCAACCCTGCCCCTAAACTTGTGGGTTTCCTGGACACTGACGTACTAAACTTTCTCTGAATCACGTCAACCTACTTGTGAGCTTTTCCTCTCGTGGTCTCAACATTCAGAGTTGGCGTATTCATTTCTTGAGGATCTGCTTTCCAGCTTTTTCATCTTCAACCCACAGTAGCTCAATTTCCACCAGCGCCCTGAAGGTTAACAGCACCAGTGGAAGAGCTTGACGGAACCAGTACAGAATTTTTGGGGAAAAAATGGGTCATATTTGATGGCAGATACCCCTCCTGGTTGAAGCCGAAGCCTGCGGATGTATTGGAGCTTGGGAACGGCCTACAGTTTGCACTGGATTTCCCCCCCCCCTCTGCAGTTCTAATGGATGTTGGTCATCCGCAGTTTAGCGTCTTCGTACCTGGACAACTGTTCAGGTTCAAGTGTCGGATTGTGCAAAATAGTTTCCAACGTGGTGGCGGTGGACATATTCAAGGAAACAAACGGGTGTGATTTTGCACTTTATTGACTTCTGAACGACTTTACTCTGCTCCGGGTCCCCCGGCGGCCTGGTCCTTGTCTTTCTTCTTGTGACCCGACACGATGTCGTCAATGCGTAGCAACAAGATGGCCGTCTGCGGAAAAATGAGGTGAGAGGCCGGCAAGGCAAGGCAAGGCAAGGCAAGGCAAGGCAAAGGAGAGCGGGAAGCGGTCTTACCTCCACTGCAGTCTTGTAGGTCTGCGCCTTGACGGCCAGGGGCTCGCAGATGCCGGCGGCCGTCATGTCGCAAAGAGAACCCGTCTCGCCGTCCACGCCCCAAGAGGCGCCATCCTGTGCGGTGTGCTTGGCCTGGAAGCCGGGAAAAAGGTCGAGACTCAAAAGAGAGGAGAAATTTCGTCAAAGCAAACATCCAAATTGTGGACTGGATGGCGCGCTGGTTCCGAGGATGTAAAAAGTAGGTGGTCCTAAAATCCTTCCTTTCATTGAACGGCAGGAGCGGCCCGCGGGACGACGGACCGCGCCGGGCGTTGCTCATCACTTCCAGGGGACGCAAAGCGCCAAGGCATAAACAGGGAGGCTCCGCGGGGAGCATTTGGAATTGATTTCAGCCCTTTGGAGAGAGTCCGGTTACCGTGACGAGCGGGACGCCTACACTTCAAAGGTTGCGGCTGCTCAATCGGAGTCGGGACACTTTAGTCGAGAGACGCAAGAATGACCCTGTGTGAGGACTTGAAATTGGATGGGCTACAAAGTGAGGAGCCAGTGAAAACATTTGAGGACAAGAGTGACGTGCGAGTGCTGAACGAGCGTCCCTGGACTCCCCGCTTGGAGTTTACAGAGAACACCGGAAAGGAAGAGAGCTTCCCTGTCCCGACTGAGTGCCACGCAACCAACGCTAAGGAGGCAGAAATTGGGGGTACCCTGAGCGAGGTGAGCACCCGGATGGTGGAGGCGCCGCAGTTCTGGATGAGGGTGCGAGGGATGACCTCCAGCGCCTGGGCCACAGCGCGGTACGGCCACTGCTCCACGCCCACCAGGGCTCGAGAGCGCTCCATCAGCCGCTTGGACACAGCCATCTCCACGGCTCCCCCTCCCGGCAGCAGGTAGGGCTCCAGCATCACGTTGCGACAAACCTGCATGGCATCCTGAAGGTTTCGCTCCACCTCCTGCACACACGCGTTTGACGTTGCAGAGTTCACGTCCTTCTCTGCACGCTCCCAAACGTTCCAGACCTGAAAATGTATCAAATCGATTGGGCAAGCTCACCGCCAAGATCTCCTTGCTGGCCCCTCTGAGAAGGATCGTGCAGGCTTTGGGGTCTTTGCACTCGGTGATGAAGGCGAAGTACTCGTCGCCGATCTTCTTGACCTCAAAGAGCCCCGCCCCCACGCCCACGTCGTCCTCGCGCAGCTCGTCGGTGCGGCTGATGATGCGAGCGCCGCACGCCCTGACGTGACACGGCACCGTAAAGCCCGAGCTCGCCCCTCACGCTCGGGATGAGTAACGCTAATGACCTGGCGATGCGGTTGTTGTCCGTCTTCCTGACACGGCGAATGGCGGTGATGTTGGCCTTCATTAAGTAATGCTGAGCCAGGTCTGAGGGGGCGGAGCCATGAAGGGTTACAAACAAAAAACCGGCAGCGCGTCGGCGGAGACCCACCTGAGATTCCCTTCTCGGTGAAGACGAGATCGGGTTTGACTCTGATGACGTCCTCGCACATCTGTTGGATGTGCTCCTCCTCCATCTGCAGGATCCTGGCGAAGTCCTCCTCCCTGCTGATCTCGATGTCCGTCTGCACAAATGAAACGAACAGCTTCAGGCCACACGCGCATTCAATTCAAAGAACGCGACTGACTACGAGAGGTTCACTCGCCCTCGAAATCGGAATCCAATTTCACTTCATTGGTCAAAATCTTGATTGACAAATTGAACAGTTAACTTTGGTCATCCATGTACGGAAAGCCACTGCTCATTGGCCCACACGCTAATCAACCTGGAAATTGAAATCCCGCATTGCTTTTGCGTTTGTCAGGATGTTTGCGCTCACCTGGCTCTCGCCTTTCTTGTACTCCAGCGAGCAGTCAAGCAGGACAATGCGTGGCTCTCTGATGAGGCGGCGCATGCGCGGGTGCGTCACATCCTTATTGACCATCACGCCTCGCAGCACACACGACTCCTCGATGATGCCACCCGGGACCTGCAGCGGATGGCGGACGCGGTGGGACGGGGGCTCGCCCGGAGCGTGCGGGCATCTTCTTACCTTCTCCACCTTGGCGTACTTCTTGATGTCGATCTCCTTGCGCCCGTTGTCGTCCATCTCCACGGTGACGACGGCATCGAGCGCCATCCCGCAAGCCAGCTCCGACCAGCGGCTGAGCGCTTTGGTGTTGATGGCCGAGCGCACGATGTTCAGCATGGCCGAGCGGTCCGCCGTCTCCACGGGAACGCTGCCGGGGGGAAAAGGTCCATCTGGCAACGGTACGCGGCCTGGACTCGACGCGTGCGCGTGTCTACCTGATCTCTTTCAATGTTTCCAACATGTCCTCCAAGGCTCGCCTGTACGCGCCGATGACAACAGTGGGGTGCATCTGCTGCTCCAGGAACTGCTCCGCCACCGATAGCATCTCGCCAGCTAAGGCAGGCGCAGTGACAGCAGGGCATTGGAAACGTGTGCATTCACATTGGAGTTTTTACAGCAGATGCTAAGGTGACGAAAAATACGATTTGGAGTATTGTTGTACATTTTTTTTCAGCTGCCAACTCTGTTTGCCTGCAGCCTCCAAACACAAACTCAGGCTTGGAGACTCACAGGCGAATGCGCCCCAAGGTTCCACACATCCAGACACAGAACTTTTACCATTGTAATTGCAGTCCGCTTAGCACAATTGCAGAAACGCTATTTTGAAAATGTCTACAAATTTCAGAAGGGAATGCTTCCCAATAATATAGGGTGGCCGTCCTGCTACCGACCGTCTGGCGTGGAACACTGTGCGCGTGGTCAAAATTCTGACCATCTGTGAGGAAGCAAAGGTGTCCGTCTGCAATTTGTCAACAGATGAGAGTGAGGGCTTGGGAGGCGTTGGCAGGAGGAGGATCGTGTCATCATGTCTGCGGAATAAAAGCTTAAGCTAAAAACTGGTCTCGTCTCTTTTGGGGCGCCGTGACACCAGGATTTATTTCCGACTTGAAGAAGATGACGGCCCATCACTCGTCCTCTTTTTATCTTAGACGCATTCTAAGTTTCAAGAGAGCGTTTGGTGAATTTGCTCACTGACGGCTGATGTGCGGACTTGGGCAAGCGCTAGCATTGGTGTTGATTAATGAATGTGTTAGCATTAGCGCTTTCAGACAGGTGATCATTGCACTTGTGCTTTTCCGCTATTTGGGGGCCCATTTGCAAGTGGTCACGCCAATGCTCTCATGTTTCCATTGGCACATACACAAGACACCGCTGCAAGTTTAGTGGGACGGCCGAACGTCCATCGGTTAAAGCCACAAAAAGCGAGTGGCCATTCATCGACTCCAAGCTCTAAACGACATTGCAGAGTGGTCAAGTCACCACGTCGACTAACTGGTTCAATCAGGGGACATTCAAACACGCCGACTCCTCACCAAGGATGATAACCGACGTGGTCCCGTCCCCCACCTCTTCATCCTGCGTGCGGCTGATCTCAATCATCGATTTAGCTGCGGGATGCTGCACCTGGATCTGTTGCCACGGAGACACCAAAGCATTCAAACGACGGCCACGGTACACGAGTCGACCTGCGGGAGGGCTCACTTCTCGCAGGATGGCGTTTCCGTCATTGGTCATGACAATCCCTCCGGTGGGGTCCAGCAGCATCTGCACACGCGCGTCACCAACATTAGCACGTGATGCCAAAATAATGCTGGCCAAGGAGCGAGCGGGCGGCTCACCTTCATCATGGCACGCGGGCCCAGACACGTCCTGATGACATCTGCAATTGTCTACGACACGAGACGTTGTCCCAAGTTGTTAATTGTTGATCCTCTTTGTTGTCCAAAAAGAAGAGAACCGTTACCTTGGCTGCGTTGATGTTTCCAGTCTGTACTTTTCGCCCCGATTCTCTCTTCACGTTCTGGTCTGGAGACAACAAGTCCTATTCATTTGAAAAGTATTGAGTGGCCAGCCAACTGGCCAGATCTTAACAGTATGGCTGGGTCATTCAGCATGCCAATGTCGTCGAACACACCGCCTGGGCAATGATGGAGCGGTTTGGTAAGAAGCACATTTAGGGCCGAGAGGGGCCGAGCCAGTCTCCAGATCTCAACCCCATAGAAAAACACTTTGGAGGGAGTTGAAAGCGTGGCTTGCCCAGCCCCAGCCCCAAAGCATCACTGCTCTGGAGGAACGGGCCAAAATACCACCAACAGGTAACAGATTACAATTAATTTGTCCGGTGGCCCATCGGGAAGGAGGTCGCCTCACAGTTCAAATGACCCGGGTTCAATCCAGGACAAGCCTGTGTGGAGTTCGCATGAACTGAGAATTGTGCAAAGGGAGCAGGTTAACGTGAAGACTCCTGGGATACTCTTCAGAATATATTACTAATACTAATACGAATACTGATTGGAGCAGCAGGATGCGAGGGTGTGTCCCAACAACGGCACACAGCAGAAAATAGAAGGTTCGCTGATCAAGAATAGTAATAACGCTACATAATTTCACACCAATTCATTTTTACGGCAAAATGACCAACTCGCTACACACAGATCTTGGACCTTTATTTATTTACTTACTTACTTTAGAACCGCACCCAGCCCATGTGCGTTTATGACGTGATTTCCTAAATCCTTACGGTTAGCATCAAGTAGCTAATTGAGCTAAGACGCTCAACGGCCACCTCCCACTGCTTGATCGCAGCATCTTAATTTCGACGACAGTCAAGTAGAAGGCGCGTTAAACAGCAACGGAGAGGCTGACCGAAGATGTACGTGACTATTCTATCGCCATTGATTGCACCGGCACAAGCTAACAAGGCTTACAGTTAGCCTAGCTTAGCACGTGCCACATAGACTTCGAGAGCTTTGTGTGCCACTCGGCGTTGGTGGGTCCCACTAAGCCCACTTGAAGATGAATGAAGCGGCGAGACGTGCCGTTTACTTACTGAGGACGAGAACCTGCTGACCGAACATCTTTTCAGAAGTGGGGAAAAGACGGAAGATGAGAAAGAACGTCGACCGGCTACACGCGACTGGAAGCTTCCAAATGGGGTGGGGCTTGGAGGGCAAGAGACGCCTCCGCCAATAAAATGGATCGTAGCGTATTTTTTTTTTTAAGAAGGCGGGGCCGGAAATCAGGACAGGGTGTCAAGAGTGATTGACTGTCAGCTCGACCAATCGAATGCAGCGCAGCTTCTTTCCTTTTGTAGCGGTTGACAGCCATCTCGATGAAACATTACCGCCTCCTACCGTCCCAAACTTTGAAACACACGGATCTTTCATCCAAACATAGAAACTTGGACCTACGTATAACAATGTGTCAGGTAAACATTTTCTCAATATGCAAACATGTTCCCGATCAGCCATTCCCGGACCTGCTTCCAAACTGACATCCTAGTTTACTCCAGTTCTCCTCCAGCATCTGCTCCAACTCATTCATTGTACGTGGAGAGACATTCCTCACATAAACTTGATTCACGTTTCTTATGACACGACCAACTTTCGGGTTTGATTTAAGTGCCCCAACCTGACCTTGTTTCATCCCTCCTCTGCTTACTACCTAATAACTGCATGAGCATCAATTCAAAAAGTATAATGAAATGTGAATGTGAAAATTCTGATGTTGCTGTGTATGGTGTGTACTACAATAAAACGGAGTCCAATAAAACATCTGCAATTTACTGCACGGTGTTTTCTCAAGTTATTAGTGAGTTGAAATGTCCACGTTTGGACAGACAGTACCAGAAAAACACGACAATGGCTCGGTCTCCAGTGACGTCACCGCATAAATCAACGATAGAAAAACACTTCACGCTTCACCTATCACCTGTGTTCTCTGACCTCTGAGACACACAAAATGGCGTCATTGTAAACCCATCCGTACACGATAGCTGCTGTCTCTTACCAACTAGATATATGATTAACAACAAAATAAAAGAAGTATCTTTTAAGTTAATTCATCAAATTTATCCTTCCAAAATATTTATTTTACAGCGTTTTAAAAAACAAATTGATACTGATTGCTCTTTCTGTTCAAACTGCCCTGAAGATAATTTTCACTTATTTTGGTCTTGCCCTGTCTCCAATAATTTCTGGAAAGATGTTTGTATTTTTATTTCTACTTTTATTGACAACAGTTTTACTCTTTGTTTTGAAAATATACTGTTTGGTTTCACGTCTTTTACCTCGTCTAAAAACAGACACTATTATATGATTAATCTTATAATTTTACTAGCTAAGTTTCATATTCATAAATGTAGGTGTATAAATAAAAATCCTTGTTTTATTTTCTTTCAAAATGAAACTAGACAGTATATTCATACCATTAAGAATTCTATGAACGCTAAAGCCATTAAAACGGTAAATTTGTGTAGTTTATTTCATGTTTTTTTGTAGAATGTAATCTTCTTTTTGACCCCCTTGGCAAATTGTCTTCTGAGTTGAATTGTATTGTTCTGTTTAATGTTCAATAAAGGAAAAAAAAAAAAAAAAAAAAAAAAAAGATAGCTGCTGTCTAAATGTAAACAAGAGGAGCGCGCCGTTGCCTTTGTGCTAACGACAACCTTTCTAACATGGCCGCCACATTAAGGGCAGGCTTATCTAGTTTTAATACCAATGTAAGACGTTCTTTGAGGTCATGTGACTTTCTTGTGTCGTTTCATTGGTGAACGAGACAAACGTCAGGGGTGCTTCAATTCGATTGGACCAAACGGCGAACAATGTGGAAGGTGAGGTCCTCGTCTCGGGGACAAAATAGTTGACAAATAAGCAATAAAGTGATCAATAAAAGTATCGAGCGACATTTAGATCATTGTAACACCGAGGAAAAGCACCGTTAACTTTTTGACAGCAGAAGTGGGTTTTTTCTGCTCTCATCAACTCCCGGAACTTACCTAAATCAGGTCTCCAGCACTTAGGAGGAACCTCCGGTCGCACACTAGTCCACCGCAGAGTATTAATCATAATTACAACAGTATATGACGATAGCGACCGCTCAAGAAAAAAAGTCATCATATCTATATCATTCACGTAAATGAGTTCAAAAAGGCAGATTTTGCCAAAAGGTGACTGCTTTGCATGTATGATATAGGAATCAAAAGTGTCCGGATCATTTAAATAAGTAAACAAACAAACAAATAGTCCAATCAATGAATGTGTGTTTCAAAGGTTTGGGCCTCCCTCAGGGTGCGGTGACGGATGACCGTCAGAGTTCCCGCTTGACGCTGCTCGGGCCGTCCTGCCGCCGCAGGAAACGAAGGAAGTCTCGGAGTTCTCGCCCGCCCTGTGCAAGATGACCGGTCGGAGGTCACAAACCTTTCTCGTGGTGACAAAAATGAACAAAAAGTAAAGCCTGCGCGGCCTCACCTCGTAGCGAACGGGCTCATCCTTCCGGCCGGCCGGAGCCAAGTAGATGGTCGGGTAGCTGAGGACCCAATGCGTCAATCGATTGCCGCGCGTGGCGTGGGAAGAGGCGGGCGTGCGGGAATCGTGTCACGTGACCTCACCCTCGGACGTCGTAGTCGGGCGGGACGTCGTTATCCACGGCGTTCATCTTGGCGACGACGACGGTCGTGTCTCCAGACAGCTGAGAAAAGGACAGCAAGAAGATTTGTGAAACAAAAACAAGATTTGTTCGCTATGAGGAGAACGCGGGTGTCAAGTAGAAGTTGTTTGAAGGGGTTAGAATTACTAAATTCCGCCGGACCGCCGATGGCATTTCAAAGGAAAAAATAGCAGACCTTGAGCAGACACATTTATGGGGTTGAAGAATTTGGTGTTTTAATGTACAAAGTTTCGTCGTTAGTTTACAAACGCTATTTGACGTCTTTAGACGGCATTGGCACGGAATGACTGAACTGGAAGTGATAGCCAAACACTGAGGCAAGCCCGCTTCGCCTCCCTTATGGAGAACCGCGTGAGGCAGAGCGCGACAACAGCAAATACTTTGGACTTTCAGCTAAGGATGCAAAGTGATGGGAAGGATGGAGGTGAAGGGTACCGTCTCGGCCAGTTCCGTGTACACTGGTTCCAACTTCTTGCAGTGAGGACAGGATGGCGAGTAGAACTGGATCAGGACATCTTTGGCGGGCTGGTTAACAACGGCGTCGAACGTCTCAGCCACCACCACCTGTGGGACACTTTGTCACTGCTGGCCTCCCCCCCAAAGCGCTGGTTTTACACACCTGAACGGCGCTCTCGTTTCTGTCCGGTACCGGCTCGGACTTGATGTAGCGCTTGAGTTTCCCGGCAAAGTAGCGGTCCAGAAACCTCTCCAGAGAGGTCCCGTCCGTCCTGGACGAGGCACGCGTGATACGTGTCAGGGGCCGTCGCCTCCCGGTTGCACGCGACCGCTACTTACGTGAACTCCTCCCTCATGGCGTACTTGTGACCCGCTTTGGTGCGGACGGTCACGACGGGGAGGTCTCCGTCGTCCGACATCCCCACGCCGAAGTCGTCCTCCAGCTCGGCCCAGAAGTCCTTTTGATTGGCTACTGAGAAGCTCAGGCCCCGCCCCGCATACTTGGATGCCACCTTCATCACCCTGAGGAGGGGGCACGTTCGGGCAGGACAGGCGTGGTGACAGGCGTCCAGCAAGTGCATGCGTGTTACCTGTTCCTCCAATAATTGGAGCCTCGGGCGTTGTGTTTGTAGTCCAGGTTATAAAATGCCGTCAGGAGGTCACGAGTTCTCAGCCGATCTTTGTTCTCCAAGGTCATGTGAGGACAAAGTCCAAATCTAAACACACGCGCAACACCGACTGTGACAGTATTCATCCATCCACCCGTTTTCTTAGCTGCTTATCCTCGCAGGGGTCACGGCGACCGCTGGAGCCTAGCCCAGCTGTCAACGTGCAGGAGGCGGGGCGCACCCTGAACTGGTCGCCAGCCAATCACGGGGCACGTGGAGAAAGATAACAGCCCCACTCACAATCAAGCTGAGGGGCAATTTGGAGTGTCCAATCATTGCAAGCATGTTTTGGGGATGTGGGAGGAAAGCGGAGTGCCCACCCGGAGAAAAGCCACGCAGGCACACAGAGAGAACATGCAAACGCCACCTAAGCGGGGACCTCCGAACTGTGAGGGCGGCGCTCCGCTGTGCCGCCACGGTGAAAAGGAAGCAAGTGGCTGTACGATTTTTCACATGTTTGAACCTCACTTGGGCATTTCATTTCTTTCTTTGTTACTTTCAAAGATGTTCCGCTTGAGATTTTGATTGACACCTTGCGGATTTAGGAGGCAAACAAGGAAGATTCGCAAGGGGGAAGGGAAGCCAGACGGCCTTGGCCACGGCCTTATTTCAGAGAGAATTTTGAATACGGTTGGCTCGAAGAACAATCGGGGGCAAAGGTGTTGCGTCTTGTGCCGCCACGCGCACACTTACATGTTGTCGCGGATGAAGCGTCTCAGAGACGCGACGGTCGCAAAATCTCTGAAAACGACAACGCTGTCCTCGAAGCGATTGGCCAATCTGGGAGGCCGGAACAACAGCACGCCTCTGAAAGACGCCCACATGAGTACGTGCGCGCGCACAAAGTGTCGGCGTTGAACTTCGGAGTGCAGAGTAACACCAACTCCGACTGGAGTCCGAAGGGTGCGGCGAGCTCCATCTGAGTCGTGTGAGCGAACCGGAACTGGTCTCGCAAAAGTCCCGCGGCTTTCACAAAGTCAACCAGACGGGAACTTTCCTCACCTGAAAACACACCTGAGACGCCACGCGCAGACCCCGGTCAGCGCAACGGAGCGAAAGGGTCGGCGGTTCGTCGTGACGCCTTCGTACCGACGACGGACGGGTCGTAGTGGCGGACGAACGTCTGCAGGTCTTCGTCACTCAGCAACCTCGTGGAGTCCGGACCCGTCTGCTTCGCCATGTACTGAGAGAGGCCCTCTACCGCAGATGCGCAACATCAGCCCACCCCCCGAGTGCCAGCGTCACGTAAGTGCAGGGGTTTACCGCCGCTTTTACCGGCGGAGCGAGGACCGTCGTACGATCCGGAATCTCTGCCGTTCCTGAAGATCTTCAGCGTCGGATACCCCGACACGTCAAAGCGACCGCACGTGTCCACCTGCGACGTACAGTCCACCTGAGGGGCGAGGGCACACCCGCGTCAGACCAGGGGCCGGCAAGGCGGGTTCCAGTTGGCACCACGCGGACGAGGTTACCTTCGCTAACTGCACCGATCCCTTCAGTTTGCCAGCTGCTTTCTCAAACTCTGGAGCCAACTTCTTACAGTGGCCACACCTGTGAACGAAGGAGGGGAACGACCGAGGGAGCGAGCGGCGTTGGAGAGAAAAGCCAGAGACAAAATAAGTGAGGGTGAGATGAGGATAGGGCGCAAGGAAGGAAGGAAGGAAGGATGGAAGGAAGGATGAAGGAAGGATAGCAAAGGCAAGAGGAGGAAGCAAGAAAGGACGACGGATGAAGGGAGGAAAGGACAGCGCACGGGAAGGATGGATGAGGAAAGGGCGCAAGGAAGGAGGGAAGGAAGGAAGGATGGAAGGAAGGATGGAAGGATGGAAGGAAGGAAGGAAGGAAGGAAGGAAGCAGGACAGCAAAGACAAGAGGAGGAAGCAAGAAAGGACGACGGATGAAGGGAGGAAAGGACAGCGCAGGGAAGGATGGATGAGGAAAGGGCGCAAGGAAGGAAGGAAGGAAGGAAGGATGGAAGGAAGGATGGAAGGGTGGAAGGAAGGAGGAAGGAAGGAAGGAAGCAGGACAGCAAAGACAAGAGGAGGAAGCAAGAAAGGACGACGGATGAAGGGAGGAAAGGACAGCGCACGGAAGGATGGATGAGGAAAGGGCGCAAGGAAGGAAGGAAGGAAGGAAGGATGGAAGGAAGGATGGAAGGATGGAAGGAAGGAAGGAAGGAAGGAAGGAAGAAGCAGGACACAAAGACAAGAGGAGGAAGCAAGAAAGGACGACGGATGAAGGGAAGGAAAGGACAGCACACGGGAAGATGGATGAGGAAAGGGCGCAAGGAAGGAAGGAAGGAATGGAAGGAAGGATGGAAGGAAGGATGAAAGCAGGACAGCAAAGACAAGGGGGAAGCAAGAAAGGACGACGGATGAAGGGAGGAAAGGACAGCGCACGGGAAGGATGGATGAGGAAAGGGCGCAAGGAAGGAAGGAAGGAAGGAAGGATGGAAGGAAGGATGGAAGGAAGGAAGGAAGGAAGGAAGGAAGCAGGACAGCAAGACAAGAGGAGGAAGCAAGAAAGGACGACGGATGAAGGGAGGAAAGGACAGCGCACGGGAAGGATGGATGAAATGAAAGGGCGCAGGAAGAAGGAAGGAAGGAAGGAATGAAGGAAGGATGAAGGAATGAAGGAAGGAAGGAAGGAAAGGAAAGCAGGACAGCAAAGACAAGAGGAGGAAGCAAGAAAGGACGACGGATGAAGGGAGGAAAGGACAGCGCACGGGAAGGATGGATGAGGAAAGGGCGCAAGGAAGGAAGGAAGGAAGGAAGGATGGAAGGAAGGATGGAAGGATGGAAGGAAGGAAGGAAGGAAGGAAGGAAGGAAGCAGGACAGCAAAGACAAGAGGAGGAAGCAAGAAAGGACGACGGATGAAGGGAGGAAAGGACAGCGCACGGGAGGATGGATGAGGAAAGGGCGCAAGGAAGGAAGGAAGGATGGAAGGAAGGATGGAAGGAAGGATGAAAGCAGGACAGCAAAGACAAGGGGAGGAAGCAAGAAAGGACGACGGATGAAGGGAGGAAAGGACAGCGCACGGGAAGGATGGATGAGGAAAGGGCGCAAGGAAGGAAGGAAGGAAGGAAGGATGGAAGGAAGGATGGAAGGAAGGAAGGAAGGAAGGAAGGAAGCAGGACAGCAAAGACAAGAGGAGGAAGCAAGAAAGGACGACGGATGAAGGGAGGAAAGGACAGCGCACGGGAAGGATGGATGAGGAAAGGGCGCAAGGAAGGAAGGAAGGAAGGAAGGATGGAAGGAAGGATGGAAGGAAGGAAGGAAGGAAGGAAGGAAGGAAGCAGGACAGCAAAGACAAGAGGAGGAAGCAAGAAAGGACGACGGATGAAGGGAGGAAAGGACAGCGCACGGGAAGGATGGATGAGGAAAGGGCGCAAGGAAGGAAGGAAGGAAGGAAGGATGGAAGGAAGGATGGAAGGAAGGAAGCAGGACAGCAAAGACAAGAGGAGGAAGCAAGAAAGGACGACGGATGAAGGGAGGAAAGGACAGCGCACGGGAAGGATGGATGAGGAAAGGGCGCAAGGAAGGAAGGAAGGAAGGAAGGATGGAAGGAAGGATGGAAGGATGGAAGGAAGGAAGGAAGGAAGGAAGGAAGGAAGCAGGACAGCAAAGACAAGAGGAGGAAGCAAGAAAGGACGACGGATGAAGGGAGGAAAGGACAGCGCACGGGAAGGATGGATGAGGAAAGGGCGCAAGGAAGGAAGGAAGGATGGAAGGATGGAAGGAAGGATGGAAGGAAGGAAGCAAGGAAGGATGAAAGCAGGACAGCAAAGACAAGGGGAGGAAGCAAGAAAGGAGGACGGATGAAGGGAGGAAAGGACAGCGCACGGGAAGGATGGAGGACGGAAGGACGATTATCAACGAGGACGACGCGATGCTGTCTTGAAACGTGCGCGTGCTCGTTACCAGGGCGCGTAAAACATGACGAGCATGGTGTCGCGCTCGCTCGCCAGGTAGTCAAAGTCTGCGTCGCCGAGCACGAGCACGTCGCCGCGCGACGACGCCGACGCCGGAAAAAGCAGGAAGAGCAAAAACGCGGCGGCGGTCGCCATGACGACGAGCAAATGATGAAATGAATAAATAGATAAATAAACGGCGTACGCCTAAGACGCAATGTCGGCGCGCGAGACGAAGGGGACGCTCGTTTCATCATTCAGCGTCACAATTCAAACGTTCACTTGTGTTTCCGGAAACAACACTTCAAATAAAAGCTTAACTGTAGCTGATTAGTTCACCTACGATCAGAACGAAATAGATTGAGTGAAATAATTATAATGACAAATAAATAGCGAGGTAGCATGAAGTATAAAATGGCAACATTTGAGTTGAGGGAAATCCTCGTCGTTTACTTTTATTCTGAAATGTCAACGGGAAAACTGTGACCGCTTGTTATCTTCCGCCCAACCGCATTTGATCACTATTCCCGATGAACGGTACACAGAAAGTGTCGCGCTGTGACTGGGGCAGTGAAGGCGTCCTCTGTTCCATTACGTGTATGTATGTATTTGGTGTTATTTTTGTCTTAACCTTTTCGAAGGAAGGTTGGGGTTGCTGTGCTGCCGCCTGCCGGGATTCCACACGGCGGCGCTCACGGAAGGACGAGAGGAAGATTAAAAGAAGACGAAGAAGACAACGACTGCCGAGGAAGACGTTCGCTAAGAGACGAAGATGAAGTGAAAGATGAGGAAAATTTCCATCTGATGTGTGTTACTGTCCACTTTTCCCCTTTTTTTTTTTATGAGGAGCGAACCAATTGGCAATATGTGAGCGCTCCTGCCGAACAGTAACAAACTGTGAGTGATCGAGGTTAGTTAAATGCTCGCTGATGGGAAGATTGACATGTACAAAGTGAAACGTTATCTAGGTTCGATTTCGGAATTTGACGCGACGAATGAGCTCACGGTTATGAATAGACGGGAATGAAAATGAACAAAACTGTTTCTACAATTTAAACGAGTGGCGTCGTCGATCCCGCAGGGTTCAGAGGTTATGTTGATCCATGATGAAGTCTGCCTGCAAACGTCCGAAAGTGGACGCCAAACTCGTCATCACTACGGGTAACGCACTTACACGGGCGTCCCCACGGCGACAGCATCCCGGTATCTGATGGGCCAACTTCACCTGTCAGATGACGAGCGCGCCGCAGTCGTCGGGAGTAGAACGGCGAGGAGGAAGCGGAGGAAGGCCACGGAGGAAGGAGGCGAGGACGAGGAAGGAGGCGATGAAGACTTGCCGATTGACACACTGCTCGATCAATCGCTGGAGAGCAAGTCCAAACAACACAAGTTGACCAGCGTCAATGTGCGCAACATCATCCACGTGAGTGTGCGTGCGTGCGTGCGTGCACGTCTGCCTGCGTGCGTACCTTCTCTGCTATTCACCTTTGACCTGCAGGAAGTAATCACCAATGAGCACGTGGTGGCGATGATGAAAGCCGCCATCAACGAGACGGAAGTTGCGCCACCGTTCGTAAGCGCCGATCGAGTTCGTATCTGTCGATCGATCCATCGATCGATCCATCGACTCATTGACCGATCGCTTCGACAGGAGCCCAAAATGACCCGATCCAAGCTGAAGGAAGTTGTGGAGAAAGGCGGCGTGGTGAGGATTGCGCTGTTGTCGTCTCATCAGTCAAACCAACGCTAGTTTTTGGAACACGACTCGGGTGTCGATAAAGACATCGTTGCTGTCTCTGCTCACTTCCTGTCAGGTGATCCCGGCCTGGAACATCTCGCCCATCAAGAAGAGCAGAGATGCCGGCAAGGTCAATGACCGAAACTGACCTTTGTTCTTGAGGTCAAAGGTAGCCAGGATTCATTTGTGTGTTCAGGTTCGTCAATTTGTGGACATCCCTCTGGCCGAGGAAGACTCCTCCGATGAAGAGTATCGTCCCGACGACGAAGACGAGGACGAGACGGCGGAAGACGTGAGGGCGCGATTTGATTGGCCGCCGACAGGACGCACCGACAACGCCGCTAACGACATTTTGGTGCGCCAGACCTTGCAGGAGAGCGACTTTGAGAGCGCGGCGTCACCCCCTCGAGGATGCGGAGCCCACCCTGCTCCCCGGAAGGTAACCACGGCGACACGCACACACACGCGTGTGCGAGCGGGATGTCAGACGGGGTACTTCCTTTCCCTCAGGCGTCTGTCGCGATGGGCCCGCCCCCTCCTCCCAAAGGTCCGCCTCCCTCCGCACAGACGGACAACTTCCTGGAGAAGCTGCGCGCCGTGGAGGCGGAGCTCGCTGTGTGCATGGAACCGTACCAGGTGCGACGCCACATTCATTAGCGGCAACGTTTGCGCAAGCCCGCGAGAACGGTAAAGAGGCTCATCGGAACAATCTGGCAACGCGTTGCCAGCCTCTCCAGGACGCGGGCGAGGCAGCGGGCGACGGGGGTTTGATGGCTTACCGCACCCGCTCCAAACGTCCCCTCCGAGACGTCCCGCTCGGCCAGCTGGAGGCGGAACTGCGAGCGCCCGACATCACGCCGGACATGTACGACTCTGGCTCCGTCCACGAGGACAGGGACTGGACTGATTGGTTGAGAGGCCTGATGACCTCTGACGTGGAAAACGACGGTGACTACTGAAATGGGCGCGCGCACGTGTACGCACAAAAGTTGACGTGTGACTTTGTGTTCAGAGGAGTGTGACGACGAGGACGATCCCGAGTACAACTTCCTGGCTGACGTCGATGAACCCGATCAGGAGGATTACCGTGACGATAAGGCCGTACGCATCACCAGTCAGTGCGCACGCACGCACGCACGCACGCACGCGCACAAACCACAGTGTGATGATGATGATGATGATGATGATGACGATGTTTTATAGAAAAGGAAGTCACCGAATTGATGGAGGAGCTCTTTGAAACGGTAAAACACACTCACGCACATGCGCGTACGCACACAGCAACATCGATGTCATCCATGCGTGTGCGCTTGTTAGTTGAAGGAGGATCTGGCGGGCCAGGACGTGGACGACGAAGGCCACCACGAAGGCCAAGAGGAGCGTGCACGCACGCGGTCCAAGCACGTTGCGGCTGCGCTTGAGTGTCACGCAACTGAGGAAGGCCACGGCGGCGAGGCGCAGGACGGCCGAGCGACGGGAGGCCGGCGAACCGTCATGCAGCAGCTGACGCTGATGAAGAGCGCACAACATCACCACGCGCAACGTGCGCACACACTAACGCTGGACACACGACACAGAAACGCACTGCAGCAGCAAGTGCAGCAGGTACGCACGCACATTCATTTAAAAAAAAAAAAGTGAAATAAAGCCCTCCATCTACTTCCAAAGCATGTGCAGCTGCTGGTTCAGATCCACCTTCTCACGTCGCCTGTGGAAGAACTCCGCAATGAGGCTGAAACTACTCGGCACTTCTTGGTAACGAACGAACGAACGAACAAATGAAATCTCTTGGGAATCGCTCCCCAACCACGATATTGTAAGTTGGCCATTTTGAAGTGCTGCCAGAACGTTTTGACGCGGTGGGGCAGAAAGGACAGACCTTTTTGGAAAAAGTCGCAAGGTAATAAATTGACGCCGTAACCAAAACGGATTGACATCAAAGTCTTGGCACGCGACCCGATCGAGCACAGCAGACCGTTTCCATCGCACGGCGTCCGTCGGACGAGCCGAAGCCGCAACGGCAGCCGACACCCGGGATGGATCGTTGTCGACTGCTATTTCAACGGCGACAACACGTTCATGTCGATAACATTTCTTATTTGCGGAGTCTTCTCTCCTTCCTGCCCCAGCAAATGTTAAAAAATCCAAATGGAGTCGCACCCACTTCCCGATTCCCGGACTTTGCCGGAACTATCTGGATCACCCCACGGAAAATCCCTTTTGTCGTGGTTGCGGCGTGGCAAATGATTGGCAAAGCGAAGAAACGAGCACTTGACGCGACCCTGTCTTTGGTGTGCCAGTTTGAGTTAGACGTGTTGGCGCGGCGATCTGAGCTGGCGACGTCATCCCGGCGTAGCAGCGCTTTCAGGGCGTCCAACCTGCAGGGGGCGCTAAAGCTGTTGAATGAGCTGCAGGAGCAACCCGTGACCTACGTGCGCAGCAAACACACGCCAGACTCGCGTGGGAAAAGTCAGTGCCCCCAACCCCCCCCCTCCCCCCCCCCACACACACACACAGTTTTGGGGTGTTGGGTTGTGCTTTTTGCGACATGTGTGTCTTTCCAGTGCGACGTTTTGCTCTGATGCCCGCTGAGTTGGCGTGGATCTTTGTCACGCGTCCCGTCTTCCTCTACCCGCAACTTCTGCCGCGGGTCAGTCTGGACCCAGCCCTCTACTCCCCCCGCAGGACTGCCGCATTCACTGCAGCCGAAGACTGGTACACACACACACACACACACATCCACAGACCAAGCACATTGGAACCTTCCAAACAAGAAATTTGTGTGTGTGTGTGTGTGTGTGTGTGTGTGTGTGTGTGTGTGTGTGTGTGTGCGCGCGCCCCCACGTGTCCAGCCTGCTGGTCGTTGGTCTGCAGAACTTGGAGGGATCGCGCGACCCCGCCCGACTACTGTGCGACTTGTTGCTGGCCAAAAGTGTTGATCAGGTGAGACGGCGCATCCTGCAGTGCTGCAGACCGGGAACCGCTGACAACATCGTCAAGGTAACGTGCGCGCACACGCACACGTGCACGATGTACAAGTGAAGTTAAGCGTGTGCGCGCGTGCCCGTAGACATTCCGGCATAAGCGCGTCGTTCCTCGCATGCCACTGGCATGCGCTCGTGTTTCTGCGTCGGAGCAGCGCCCCCCGGTGGAGCGAGATGTGAGGCTCCTGCCTATGTGGCTGCTGGTGAGACGCTCGGACGCGCGCACACACGCAGACGCACACGTAGCCGTCGTGAACACGTATGGCCGGCGTGTCCTCCCCCATCCAGAGGAGCCTTCCTGCGATCTCCAAAACGGTCGGCCCCCCGCCCTCGTGCACGTCCTCCGGTCACGTGACTCCGGCCGGCTCTGCCTCCACGCGCTACCCGGCCCGCCTCCCGCCCGACCTGCGCTACCGCCGGGTCGGCTTCGTGCGGCACGCCGGCCTCGGGCCCCCGACTCCACCATCTCCCCGCGGTGCAGCCGAACTTCCCGCTCCGTCCGAACCCTCGAGCGACTCCGGCCCGAGCGTGAACGCGGGCTTGATGACAGAAGACGGTGGAACTTCGGGTCCTTCGCTTGAGGTACACACGGGGGCTTCGGGGGGGGGGGGGCGAGGGCTTGCTTTCATCCACCCAAACTTCTGACAAGAAAATCAGCGTGACAAAGGAAGTTGAATTTCCATTTGTCAAACGTAAAAAAAAAAAATTGCTAAACGTGGTTCCGTGACTTGGCGACCTCCAAGATACATACGTCCCTTTGAATTTCCTTTGCAGTGATTGGGGAGAAACTGAATGATTGCAAAGGCACTAACTTCACTTCCCCAAGAACTTCCGCAGTCAAAAGGAATTCAGGAAGGAGACCATCCGGGCCGAAGCCGACACCGTGGCAAAAGGAGCTCTTTTTGGGGGGTTCAGAGCAAAAGATGGAAGCGCTTGAGCTTATTGCTGCTTTCAGTAGATGTGCGCGCGCACACGCCTGACGCCTTCTTCATCGGACATTTTCAGAACAATGAACCAAGTTGAAGTGGCCAATCCCACCCGACTGGGCATTTCAACATACATCTACGGTCCATGTATTTCTCAAGATGATTTTTCTATTGAGAGGGTTCCATTGAAGTCCATTGTCTGTCTGTCATACGCTTCTCTAAGGAAGTCCGGCAGCGTTCCCTGACGGCAGAAGGCAAGGAAGCCACAGCGCACGTTTTTGCAAAAAACGTCTCGACGGGCATCAACGGCGAAAAACTGGTGGTCTGGACCCGGTGAGGCCCCGCTCGCGTCGATTTTCCATCGCTCGCTTCTGGTTTCACCTTGTCCGCTTCCCGCCCCAGAGAAGCGGACCGCCTGATCCTGACAGCCTGCCAGCAGCGAGGAGCCAATTGGAGGACGTTCCGCCGAGTCTCCGCCCAGCTGGGGAACAAAAGCGCCCGCCAGGTGAGAGGGGCGGGGTTTGCGGCGCAAGGGGTGCGATTGCATCACCGTGCCGCTTTCTTCCAGGTGAGCGTCCGTTTCCACGACCTCCTTCGCCTTTTTCACGTGGCCACAACGCCCGCGTCCCGCTCTGCTGCCACCGGTGAACCGGAACCCCAAGTCCAAAAGCAGACTGAGGTGTGACAAGATCGCAGAAAAGAGAGAGAAACAATCTGTTAATTGCTTTCTGGGCGGTGTCCTCTAGACATTGAATGTCTCCACTGCCCCAAAACATATTTTGATGTTCAGGTACTGTTGTAAATAAAGTTTGAAATCTTCAAGATGAGTCTTCCACAACATCTTCCTGGAATGATTTTATTTTCCAACCCTTGAACTCAAGTTGTCACTTACCTGTATGTATGCGTGTATATATATTTAGATATAAAATACACACACACACACGCAGAGAGAGAGAGAGAGAGAGAGGACCGTCAGGGAGGTTCCACAGGTTCAGTTGCCCCTCTGATGTTACTTTGTCCCACATACAGCACTCCAGGTGAACGGCGGGGACAAAGATTTGCTCAAGGGCACCACAGAAGCCAGCACGCCCGCCAACATCGCTCCACCTTTTCATTATTTTGCGTGACAATCAATATGCAAAAGTACTACCCATCTATGTGTGTTAACGGGAACTCACAAAACTAATTTTCAAGGAGTTCAAATGTAATCAGTGCTGGCTGGTGAAGATTTTTTTAATCACAAAACACGCATTCAATTTCTAGCACGGAGTCAATTGACTTTGTCTAACTCGAAGCAATAGCATCCATCTCGTTTCTTTTCTTCTTAAAAAAGATTGACCCATTTTAACAGAGAAAAGTAAATACTTGATTCTGAAAAACCTCTTTCAACCGAAATGGGCCAACATCACAATCCCGTGACCGAGTCGCAAAGCGACATTTCCACTCCAACAAAACTCCCAAGTCCAGTCGAAGGAGCGACAAAGTTCCACTCCCGAGGAGGCGCCAGCTAGCTGCCGGCGTCCTAGCGCAATGAAAACCAGCCCAAAATTCACCGACTCTCAGCACATTTCCAGCAAGTTTGGACGTCAATCAAATGGGCCATAATGTCATGTCATTTTTTAAAAACTATTTATTAGAAACAGGAAGTTAAAAGTGGTTCATCAGGAAGGCATCGCCGCGGGTCGTCGGCTTTTCGGTGAAACAGCGACTCTCTGCGCCGCGTGCGGGGACTCCATGCGAGGACCGCACGAAAGCCGTAGGGCGTCGCGACCTTGGCCACGTGCGGCAACGACAAGGCCGCGCGGGTCGTCACATCACGGTCACGGTTCGAGTCAGAGTCCGGCACGGTCGCCGAGCGGCGGGGCGGGGTCCCGGGCGGCGGCCGACCTGCCGGACTGCGGTGTCCGTCGTCGTCGTCGTCGTCCCGGGCGGCGAGAGGCCCGCTCCTGCCCGCCGAGGTCCAGCGGCGCGGACTGCTGGGCGGGATGAAAAACTCGGGGATTTGTTCCGGAGTCACCAGCAAAGTCCGCAGAGATGACCCAGACTTCAGCGCAGACGTGACGGCCGTCAGAAACCGATCTTGACCACTCGGTCGGACCCGGCTGAAGAAGTTCCTCCGGACGCCGGTCGGCCGGCTGCCGTCCGTCGTTACGGTTGACGACGTGGGCGGGGCATCTTGGGGGCAGGACGCACGCACCTGCCGCGCATCACTTGACGCTAAACTGCAAGCGTTGAAAATAAGAGTAAACGCGGCCGGCTTGATACAAAGTCTTTTACTGCAGCGGAATAGAGAGGAAGGAGCTGCTAAAAACAGGAAGTCAAAAATTTCCACAACTTGAGTTCCGAAAGAGTCCGTCTGTGGGAAAATGGCCGAGGCGCATCAGGGCCAGCTAAAATTCAGGATCAGTCGCTGTCGGACGCCACGGCCGACGAGCATTTCCTCTTTCTCTTGGGCGCTTTGGGCTTGGAGTCTTCCTCCTCCTGAGGCACAAAGAGGAAGTGACATCAGCAGGCGAAACTCCCTAAGCGTCTCGGCAAACGTACCGACGCGCTGCTGGACGCGCTCTCCTCCTCGTTGTTGCTGGGCGGCGCCACGCCCTTTCGGGACCTGGGCGACGTGGCCGCCGCCTTCCGCCGAGACTTGAGCGGTTTGGCCTGAGAGTCTTCGTACTCCTCGGCCAACGCGAACAGGTCGCTGAACCTGCGCCGGCGAGTCGCGTCGTCATTTGCGCCGTTCGGGAGGTTGGGCTTCCGGGTCGCTACAACCTTTCCGGGCCAACCTAACGTGACCTTGTGTAAAACCGTCGACTGTTTCGGGACTTTTTGAGCAACGGCAAGCACAAACTTCGATAAATGTCGAAAGGACCCTAAGCGGCAAAACAGGCTAGCGGACCTCTTTGCGTGAGTATTGTTTGATTGTTTGTTTGTTTGAAGGCGACGTCTTCAACTTTGGTTCTCTCAAGACGTGAAATTATGCCCGTTGGAAGGGCGAAATTTCTACATTCCTCAAATAAGCGCGCAATCGCAACCCCGACCGAGCCGCTTTGCCGAACGGACCCGGAAGTCGCATGTGCGCCGCCCCCCCCCAAAAGTTTGAGAAACGGCTGGCGGCGGACCGACAATTGCGTGGGGTGCGCGTACCTCATCTTGTGTCCTTCGTCGCAACTGGCCTGAACGTGCTGCAGCGCCTGGAGGATGGGAGTCTGGCTGAAGACTGAGCACACGGCAACACTTGCCATCAGGACAGGCCGACGATCAGCGGATGCGAGTGCGTGCGTGCGTGCGTACTGACAGCTGTTCTTGGTGTTGTTCAGGCTCAAGCGAAGGTGGTCCAGATGTTCCAGGATCTGTTCGAGAGTCAACTGAGCCAGTTTGCTGCTCGAGCTGCGCAGACTGCAAAGATTTGGACGTCGAATCAATCACGAGTGTCTCGTACTTAGATGTACAACATTATGTTTCATTTTTGGCTCGCGCTTTGCCTTTGTTTGGAAATGAATAAAAGCCTCGTTTTCAACCACGGATCGGGACTTCCGTAGGTGTCGTCTGTCGCGTTGACACTTTCAGTGTGTGTGTGTGTGTGTTACTGCTCCCTGCTGGGCTGGATCCACGAGTCACGCGACATCCTGATACCGCACAAATGAAAACCGCGACGACCGAGCGAGCCCTCGCGGACGGACCTCGCGGTGTGTACCTTTGCCTCTTTCGGGGTTGGTTGTTGTTCTTGATAAGTTGCGCTTTGATGTGTTCGGCCAGGGTGTCGTCGTGCTTGGACGCCCAGTGTCGCAGGAGGCTGGTGGTGAACTGGTCCTCGCTGTGACATGGTCTGCTCAGAACCATCTTCACCATCTCCTCACTGGGCCTGACACGCACGCACACAGATGCGACAGCTGCGCCGGAGCACGTGCAGTTGCGCGACGGTAGCGGCGGCGTGGCGTTACTTTTCCCGACGCAGCTGCAGCAGGAGACAGGACAGGGCCTCCGGGTGTTCTACGACCAAAAAGGCGAAAGCGCCGTCAAGGGACGTCGTACTTGGCTCGGAGGTCATTGATCTTGATTCTGTTCAAATTCTCAAGGTGGCGTCGGAGTCATTTTGCGGTGTTTTCACACAGTGCTCAGTTCGCACTTGACTCAAGTGACTTTATTGTTTATGATTGATCTACTTTGGCCATCCTGCCATTTTGAATCAGGTTGATTTTCGGGGGAATACGCAGATTGTCTTTTTCACGTGTGTGCGTCCAAAGAACCGCGCCAGCCTCTCGTTCTTTCTGCTTTTTCAGAGTTTTGAATTTAGAAGGCAGCTGAAACAAAAGCGAGACGAGCATCGGGAGTTGTGGCCCGCGACAACGATGACGCTACCTTTGTACTTGAGGTGCTGCAGGATGGGAATGATGGTCTCCAGCGGGATGCTGTGCGCTAGGAAAAGCTGCCACGTGCTGTACTGCTCAAACGTCTCCCAGTCCAAAGACTGGACTGCCAAACACAAGACGAAGAAGAAGCGCGTGAGCCGGCGCCACCTGCTGCCCGCAGACCGCGGCGAGCGTGCGCTCACTTAGGATGTTGAGGACCGAGTCTTTGCGGAACATGACCAGGTTCCCCATCATCACGTGACACATCAGCTCCTGCAACTGCACGGCACGTTAGCGAGGCTAAGCTAAAGCGCTAGCCAGCTTTTCCCTTCGCTACCTGTGTGGAATCGATGACAGCCACGATCATGTTCAGCAGCTCGCCGCTTCGCAGGGTCTGATCTGGAAACTGAAAGAAAATGCGTTTGGACGCCGCGTGCACGCGTGCCCGCCTGCCTGCCTGCGTGCGTGCGCGTACCTCCGAATAGATCGAGGGCGTCAGGTAGCAAAGAAGTCGCACGTCGTCCTCCTGACACGCCTTCATGTCCATCATGAGACACGTGTGGAGGTCTCCGAGCGCCGTGGCCTGGGCGAACGACTCGTACAGCATCATCTTGCCATTTGCCGCTTTGCTGCAGACATAGAAAGAATCACACGCGCATTGGGGTTTTGGGGGCTCAAGGCACGGTAGTGTGGTTTTGGGGGCTCCAAGGCAGAATGGTCAGCGCTGTGTTTTAAGGTCCTTACATTCCGTTTCCAATCATCCCCAGTTTATTATTGAGGAATTCTGAAAGACCTTCACGGCTGTACTTGACAACATTACATTTGATTCTTTTCTGCACTCTTTCCTTGAATGCAGCCCCACATCGTAGACCGTTTCAAAGTCTCTGGGAGTTGCGTTTCAATTCAGTTTTTTGAAAAACCGCCGGCCAGAGGCCGTTTGTTGTCAGACTACGTCCGTGGCGAGGGTGCGAGTCGGGTTCCCTTTCGCGACCCTCGCTCCGAAATGCACGTGGCAAGTTTCGCGCGTTCGGAACTCCGTTCCGTTCCCTTTGCGTAAAAGACGTGGCCGGAAGAGGTCTCACCTGGCTTTGAGGTAGTAGAGGAGGTGGTAGCCGATCTTGGGTTGCTTCTGGTAAAGTTCCGCCAGCATGTCCAGAAGAACCGAGAAGCCGCTGTTGTCCTCCTGCATGGTCACCAGGTTCCTGAAGACCAGACACACCGCCTTGCACACAGACTCCTCCAGAGACCTGACGGGTGCGCGGGACCACACGGGCAGGTGAGAGCGAGCAAACGCGCGCACGCGGTCGGCAGGGAGGCAGGCGGCGGCCTCACTCGTCGGTGATGTCGTCTGGCAGGACGTCTCCTCGGAAATGTTCCTTAAAGATCTCCGCCAAACACGAGGCTAACGCCGACATCTGCTCCGTGTCAAAGTCTTCCTGTGACAACACACGCACACACTTGTAAATGGAGTGCACCGTTTACTGTACCCAGCGCTCTATCCACACCGTCGCGGCGCCCGAAACGCTTTAAAGGGCCTCGCACTCTCACACGCTGCTGCCGTGCCCACTGGGAGCAGAGGCGGCTTCAGGGGCGCTCGGACACGCGACCGGTCATAGCTGGGATTCGAACCAAAGACTTGCCGTACTGGCCTAGAGCCGTGTGTGTGTGTGTGTGCGCGCGCGTGTACGACCTCCAGGATGAGGTCCACGATGTCCTGCATGACTTCACACTGCGTCTCCGTGTCACTGAGAAAAATCATTTTCACCCGGGGATTATTTATCGATCGAGCGCCAGCAGCGATTTCTGAATTCGTCGGGGTTGACCTCTGACCTCGACTTCTGCAGCTGGACAACCTTTTCCTTCATGGTGTCCTCTAACTGGTCCAGCCAGGGCGTGATGTCGGCAGGCTCCTCCACTACAGCCTCTCTGATTGGATGGAACCTGAACTCCCGCCTTTTCCCTACGCGCGGGCACTAATATTAGCGGCAATGATTCCGACCGTCGTTATTATTGTGAGGATGCCGAAGACGACCTTTGTTGTTGACCTCCTCGTCATCGTCGCTGAAGGCCGCTTCTGTGTTGTCGTAGCAACCTTCCTCCTTGTCCATCATCTGCTCCATCTCCATGGACGTCATCTCCTCCATTTTCACTGTCGACGCACACACATCGAGTCCGTACGTGACACGCGAGCGGCATGCGCGCGCGCGCGCACGCACGCACGCACGCACGCACGCACCTTCCATCGGTGGCGAGGGGGCGCTGCAGAACTCGGGAAATCTCTCTCTGAGCATGGAGCGAAGTTCTCGGTCCAACTTCGGGTTGTCGAACAACGGCGCCAAGTGCCTGTCGGAGCAAAGGCGTAAATTAGCGCGGGCCGTCATCTTGGTGGAATTTTGAGTACTTCAAAGAGTTTGAGAATCCTTTCGGAACAATAACAAAAACAACAGATACGTGGCGTACATGAGCTCCTTCCTCTACTGCTCCGTTTGTATTTTGGGGGCAAGCCACGCCCTTTGAAAAGTCACATTTTCCAAGGAGAGGCTTCAGGATCTATGACCGGGACAAACTCGTCTCTTGCTGCTTTTCGGTGGCGGGACGGCCGCTGACACCTCGAGGAGACGTCGAGGGTGCATTTGTTTGGACGAGTACAGCGATGACGCCAAAATGAGCTCAAAAGAGCTTCTTTGACTTGATCCTAACCAAAACGACGCGCCGAAGCCGTCCTCAAGTATTAGGGATTGAGCTGCATGTAGCAGTCTTGCTTCAGTGGTGGCAGCCCTCAAGCAAGTGAAGAAAGAAAGGCTCCATTTCAGAGACGGCCATCGGCAGGCAGGCCAGGTGCGTCTCTCGGGGCTTCAGTTTGTCTACTCTAACCTCGCTCGGCATTCTGACATTTGCCACAACCCGACAACGTCGTCGTCTTACGCCAGCACTCTCTTCTCCATGATGAACGTCAGCGAGTTGAAGACGCCCTGACGTACTTGAACTTCCAGCGGGGGAAAGAAGTGAGGAATAATCTGAGGAGAGAGGAAGCAACGATGCAAAGGAGGAGCCGAGCGATCGCGCGGCATCGGCGGCGCGGAGGCGGAGTCTCACCCGACACATGAAATCCAGAAGCGTGGCGGTGATGGCGGGATGAGGCTTCATGGAATGATGCATGACCAAGATGGCAGGCTCTGCGTCACACACACACACGACGACGACGACGACGGTCACGACACATCGTGACGGATGCATCGGCTTTTGGCTGCGTGCGTGTCACCTATGTTCATGATGCTGTCCTTGTCAGGGTTGAAGAACAGCCAATCGTAGAAGAGTGCCAGCTTGGCGTTGGAGGCAGCCACGTTCGACTGGGCGCACACACACAAAAAAGGTGAAACCCTGCAGCCGGGGTGGGGGCGGGGGGGGGGGATGGCGTGCACACCCACGCGCACTTACCGTGCAGGTGGTGAGCAACCAGCCGATGATGGCCCAGCGCGGCAGGATGTCAGAGCTCAGGACCTCATTGGACGGGTGGACCACACCACAGATGTAGCGAATCAGATCGCAACGCAGCGACTGGCTCTCGGCCATGGACAGGTACTGTCGCTGGAACCAATCCTGGTAGCGCTTCTGCTGCCCGAAGCGGACCTGCAGGGGGGGATTGTGGGTCGACGCCCACAGGAAGTCACCCGACGGCCGCAGGAAGTCTCCGCTTACCCTGGAGGTCATGAACAGTAGCTTGGTCTCCATGTCGGGGGTCAGACGACACGCTAAGAACTTTCGGGAGGTCCGAGCTGTGAGCAGCTGCAGAATGCCTGTCGCAAGCAGACGTCAGACAGTGTTGCCGAGGAGATGCGCACGGGGAAGGGGCTTCCTCACAGTTGAGTTGGCCGATTCATCGAAATTGAAAGGAGATTTCGGGTATAAATGTTGCCGCATTGCAAAAGCACCCCGAATGCACCGCGTGACCTGTGGAGTTTACTGAAAAACTAAACGCGCAGCAAAGCAGTAACACACATTCCCATCCATCCATCCATTATCTGAGCCGCTTATCTTCACACGGGTCGCAGGAGTGCTGGAGCCCTTCCCGGCTATCACCGGGCAGGAGGCGGCATCCACCCTCAACTGGTCGCCAGCCGCTCGCAGGCAGACAAGAGTCGCATTCACAATCGCGCCGACGGAGCAATTTGGAGTCAAGCATGTTTTGGGGATGTGGGAGGAAAGCGCAATGCCCACGCAGCCAGGGAGAGAACATGCAAACTCCACACAGGCGGGGCCGGGATTCAAACACCGGTCCTCCGAACTGCGAGGCCGATGCCCTAACCAATTGTCTGCCGTGCCGCAATATTTACAAACCATCTTAACGCTAACATTCAAGGCAAAAACCCATTGACTGGCTAACAAAAATTTGCATTAGATTTTGCTTCAATTTAGGAACATTCACACACACACACACACACACAAACGAGTGGTATAACAAAACTCCCACACGTGTATTTTTTTTTTAGGAATAAAGTAAACCAATTTCTACTTCTACTCTGGATCTTAATGTAAGCGCAGCAGGAACTTCTTGTTTTGTAACGCGTGAACCACTGCGTAATCTTGCCGATTGTAACCCTGATTTGAAGGTAACTGTGACGCTTTTTTTTTTTTTTTTTGCATCATCGCCCAGCGAATCCCAGCACGGTTTTACCTGTGAACTGAGGACTGAGGACTTGCGGGTTGTGGAGCAGGTCTCGCCACAGAAGATCCATCTCGGGGATCCGAGCCACATTCTGCAGAAGGCGCACCAAATCTCTGCCGATGATCACGCACTCCAAGAACTGCAGGGCGGGACGGAACCGGGATTGAGCGCGGGGAACAGAAGCGTCGCGCCGGCCGCCCCCGCCCCCAACCCCCTTCACCTTCTCCCTCAGCATTCCAATGCAGAAGTCCACTTCCTTCTGGCGTAGAGTAAGCAGGTTGGGAGCGCCGTGGTCCACGATGAGGCGCAGGAACGTGTACACGGACATGGCGATCAGCATCCCGCTCTTCAGAACCCACTCCCTCCACACGCGCACACACACACAAACACACCGTTGAGGAGCTGCTTTGGACTACTGTGTGTGTGTGTGTATGCACGCATTGTACTTTTGCTCCAAAAGGATGTCCAGGACGCTCTCAGCCAACCACAAGTTCTTCGTGGACACGTCTCCTCCTGCACGCACGACAATCATTTTGTGTGCATCAGGACGACGGTTCAACGGATGTTTGCAAGTTCTTTGACTGTCCTCCAACTTTCAACTATCATGGAAAATGTCAAACTGTCCAACCCTGTTGTGCGTGTGTGCATGTGACCTGCAATTTGTTTGAGCAGCGTCATGACGACGCCATCAGCTGCCATCACGCCGCTCTTCACCAACTCTCTGACCAGCCACACCAACTACACGCACACACACACACACACACACACTTAAAGACCAGCCAGAATGCATGAACGTGTGTGTGTGTGTGTGTGTGTCTTGACCTGCTTTCTGGGGACATCCTGCAGCTTGAGGAACTTCTCCATTAAGATTTGGTTGATCTTCAACAGGACCACATTCATCCCATCTCGGTTCACTAAAGTCAGGTCTCGGTAGCACTGCACGCACGCACGCACGCACGCACGCACACTTGTAGCCATGGTGATTTCAGACATGGTGGGGGTGGGGCCGGGGGTTCAGCGATCTTACCCTCTGGGCCTGAGCCGGCTCGGTGAGGAGCAGAGCGAAGAGACCGAGACAAACCTCCTCATGTTGCTGCTGGCCTTTGCACACCTGGTTGCCGTGGTGACAATAACCCCGCTATCAAAATGTGGTTTTTCCCTCACTTGTGACTCCACCGTATTCTGTCACGTCAACATATTAACGGGCGTCTCAATCTCGAAACCAGGGGCCAGGATCGCACAGCGAGGATCCAAACATAACTGAAAATTGCAAAATCCTCAGGTGGTCTCGGCCCCCCGCAACCCGGGCCGTCGCCTTCCCTTCGGTGGACAGACGGACCTTCGCCGGTTTGACGTAACACGGGTGGACCCCGTTCTCTCCATTGGGCGCTGAAGCTCATACAGGACAACGCCCCTCCCCAGCTTTCAACTCAGGTTGAGATGTTGACTTGAATCCTGTCCTACAATTTATTGCCTTTTCTAAATTACTTTTCTAGTCGTCTTCAAGTACATTCTTAGCATTTGACTTATGTATTTACTTTGTTGATGTCCGTTGAATTTATTGTGTCGCTCTAACAGAATGGACTGGTTTGCGTTTTGTCCTACCTTGATTATTATTTCACGTTTAGCCGAATCTTTCTTTTATTTGGGCTGCGTGTGCGCAACAACCGAGACGTCGCTTTGACACGTACGCGTTGGGCCGCATCCTGAAACTTAAACCTTCTGCGGGTTCAACGCTGTCGCTGCATTTCATGCGTCACAAACAAAATGTTTCCCATCCAGTCACATCAAATCAGCGCTAGACGGGCTGTTAGCTGTTGAATTCCACTGCTGATCATATTTGACACGTCTTGGGTGGACATGACTTCAGATTGAATTGAGGTCTGGTTGGTCTTGGCAGGCGGGCGGAAGTGGCACGTAAACAGCAGACGGACGAGGTTGCAAGTCCACAAGTTTGGGGTACGTCCGTAAATTCAACTGACCCTCACGTTGCACTTCAGAGTGAGCGTCTGATCGTATTGGATAAAATTGAATATCGAAAGTGTTAGTCGAGCCTGGCTAGGAGTGCGGCACTCGCAATAAACTAACGCGGTTGTGAATTTGCGAACGTTGAACGTCGAACATTGTGATCCGGTCACGAACTTACATTGGCGGTCAGGGCGTCGTTGGCTTCTCTCTCGGAAAGGCCGTTGATCAACGAGTGAACCGCTCCAATACAACGCTCCAATTTCTACACACACACAAAATGAGATGAGCTTCCCCCCCCCCCATTTCAAAGATGGAGGCTAACGGGCTAAGCTCACGGCCGTAGCCACTCGCTAGCCACGCTAGCTCGCCTGTTAGCCTTGTGCCGTGTGGTTTTGCGTCTCGGGAGGCGACAGGACCTCCGTGAGGGCGGTTTTAGTCTCACCTCTTCCAGCTCGTCTTTGGCGTCCAGCTGCGTGGACACCAGGAGGCGGCCCTGCGGCTTGGCCTTGGCCGGCGCAACTTCCATCTGAAGCGGCGGCTTCACTGCGCCTTCTCCAGCCGCCGGAGGACGAAAGGAAAAGCCTTTGTTTATGAATATTCCAGTCGAGGAACTTCCCTGCCGTGCCGCTCCGTTCTTGGGTTCGACTTCAGGAAGTGAACGGCCATCACTACCGCCTTGTCCACCAATCACGGCTCCGATGCGTCGGAATGGCGTCAAAGGGCACGATAGGATAGGAGCCAATCAGCGACCGTGGCTAGAAAACTACGCGGTGACGTCACGTGACTCGTAAATGACGGAGAAGGGCAGTTGGTCCTGATGAGATTCCTGCGCGGGTATGGAAGCATCGAGAAGAGGTCGCGGTGGAGTTTATGACCAGCTTGTTCGGCAGAATTCTGGTGGCCCGAGGAAATGAGGAAAAGTGTTCTGGTGCCCATTTGAAGGACAGAAGCCATTCGCGGAGCTGTGCAAATGAAGTCAAAGAAAGAGTTATGGGAAAGAGGAGCGAAGGCTCGACTCGGGGCAGAAGGAAGTATTTGTGAGCAACCGTACGGTTCCGTGCCTAGATAGAGTGCCGCATATGCATTATTTGCCCGGTGAGATGGGTCAGGAAGGAGTACAGCGATGGGCAAAAGGAGCGTCATTGTGTCTTTGTGCAGCTAGAAAAAAAGCAGAAGAAAGAGTACCCAGGGAGGAACTTTGCTAGTGGAGCGGCGGGAAAAATGTTAGAACCGTACAGCTGTGCCGGAGGATTTGAAGGTGGAGGCCGGTGTCCTCTTTGCAATGACAAAAGAGCTTAGACCGTGGACTGCAATGTTCTCGCAGATGACATTGGGAAGCGGAGGGACCATGGCATGAGAATTAGCCAACGTAAAAAGTGAATACATCTGCGCAAATGAGAGGGAAGCGATAGCGAGGGTGGACGATCCAGAGAAATGGGCTCGTGCGGTGAGGAAGTGAAGAAAGCGCGCCTTTGTAAATGAAGAGGCTTCAATTTCCTTTTATTTTGGACAATAATTACAGTATGCCCAGTCAAGGACAAACAAACTTTGCCGCCGAGTCTACGGTGAAGCCGACATGTTGGTGGAACACAGGGAGGACCGAACTCCACGCAGAAAGTCCGGAGCTGAGATTTGAACGGTGACCCAAGTACTGAGGCACACATGCTAACCACTACGACCGCCCAAAACACAAATTCTCGTCGACGGACTTCCCTGTTGCGAGGCGCACATTGATAAACACAAACGCGTTTCATGCACTCGGGGGCTCAGCGGCGCCGGTTCCTTTTGAGCGGCCTCAGGGTCCACGGCCCCGCGTTCGGGAGTTCCTGCCAAAGCGGAATCCAAATCCGCCTTTCTCTCGACCGACGCTCTGGAGGCCGCCCAGGATGGAGGTGAGGGCCTCGCCGCCGCTCCTGCCGGCGCCGCCTGGGCCCCCGTCTTCTCGGGCTCGACGGGACCCCCGCCTCTGGAGCTCCGCCGCTTCGTCGGGCCACGAGGAAGAAAAAAGCCGCAGGCAGGAGGAGACCCCGAAGGACACCGAACGCAGCTGGACCAGACCCACGGCGGGCGGCTTCTGCCGGGGGTGCGGGGTCACGGTGGGGGGGACCGGCAGCAGGAGGGTCAGGGACAGAAGGGCGAGATGGGAGCTGCCTGAATACGTGCACAACTTCATCTGAGAAACACAAAGGAGAAAAACATGAGGACTGCGAATCCTCATCGCAAACTAAAAAAAAAAAAAACAAGAGCGAGCGAGCGAGCGAGCGACATTTGGACGACCACGACAAAGGTGACAGACATTTCATTGCGTTGCAAACTATCACGCAAGTGCGTGGCCTGGGAAAAGCGGCCCACTTTTCACCGGGAAGGCTCTCTCACAAAGGGGGCTTCCCCTGAGAACCGCAGGGTCAGGGGGCGCCCGCGCACCTGTCGTCAGGAAAGTCACGTACGGCACAATCTTGGACAACTTTTTTGGGGGGGTACAATATTTTCATTTAAGAGATCATGAATTTGGGAGCCTCATCAGCCATAAATTCTGATGACAATCAACAGAAGGAAATAAAAATAGTTCCCTGTTTTGTTTTGTTTCATATACAACGCCGCGTTCTTGTCTTGAATGGAACAGAACGAGCTTTTCCGCAACGTTCTAATTCATTGAGACGCACCTGGAAGAGCGAATCGAATCCAGGCAAATTGAATCATACATAAGCGAACAAAATGTCAAAGGGTAAAAAGAGTCGATAAATCTGCTTCTAGATTTCATCGGTTAGGTCCTAGTTCACCCGCAAAGGCTCAAAACCGACAAATGGACTCTGGTCATTTGTTCTTTTTTTTTTCCTGCTCTGCTAAAAGCTGGAGAAAGCCCTCGGGCGATGACGCCCCGTCGGACCAAGCGTTTCTTCTCCACGTTTGAGTTCAACAAAAACCTGTCTTACCTTGGTGGACTTTGCGGCGGCGTTGCCCGACGCCGCCGCCGCGACGACCCTTTTATAAGGCGCTCCGTGGCGTAAGGGCAGCGGCGGGCGTGGCCCGCTGATGCACGCCAGCGAGCATTTTGATCCATTTTGGCGTCGGCTGCCTCCCGACGAGCACTTGTCCGTGCAATTAGCAGCTTGATTGCCTCCGGAGCTCATTAACGTGCTCGGGGGCACAAAAACGTCTCCGCGACGCCAAGAACTCTCTGCCCTTCCACGTCCTTGCTCGTGGCCTCCCTCGTTACCTTGGATTCAAAAACTCCTAACATCTACCCAAAGGCAAGTTTGAAAATGTGGCGACTACCCTATGGAAGGATTTTGATCAAGTGGACCGAGGTAGTTTCGGGGGGGGGGTCATGGCCTGATTGCGGAGTCAGGACGGAGCGACTTATTCACTTTTTATTTTCTGTTGTGAAACAAACAAACAAAGCAAAAAACAGCAAAGATGACCACAAAAATTGGTCAGTTTCTGCCAATAAAAAAAGATTAAAACAGATTTCCAGCACTCGCAGTCCATGTTTAGCGCAGAAACGTTTTTGCAGACAGACGCACAGTCGGGGGCCCCGAAAAACAGCAATGGAGCCTCGGGATGGGATTTTTTTCTTTTTTTTTTTTTTTTTTGAGCAAAAGCCAATTTTGTCGTCGCAATTTCTGTAGTCCGTACCCTCCCGCACAGTCAGTTTAAAGATAGGAGTCCGGTCCGCCACATCCGTCCATTGTTTTGATTTAACGCTGTTCGCAATCAAGGAGCATGGAACAGCCTCCGATGTCGGCAACGGCGACCCCCAGGAAAAACTCGTCGGATGTATACAATTCACGTAAATAGCCTCTTTTGAGTTCAAAACTGCACATTTTGCAGAAACGCGACCGATGTGCTCGCACGTGTAGAGTTGAGCCGAGGTCAGCGTGGGTCAGCGGGCCCTCGAGGGTGCGTCTACGTTTTTGTGCCGACGCGCACATTAGACACATTACTCCCCTTTGACGCCGCATCCGGGCGTCGGCCGCTGGGAGGAAAAGCGGGCGGGGCCAAGAAAGGATCCAGTCGTAACAAGAACTCTATTACAAAACAGAAACGTCAACAGGACGAAACGCAAACAATCGAGTTTCCGACGGCGCAGCGGCCATCTTGCTCAGACGGCGTTGGGGGCCCCGCGGATGCGTCGGGCCAGCTGGATGTCGCGGGGGAACAGGGTGACCCGCTTGGCGTGGATGGCGCACAGGTTGGCGTCGGAGAAGAGCAACACCAAGAAGGCCTCGGCCGCCTGGAAGGAGCACAAGACGACGTCAACGGCGCGTTCAAACGCAAGCGAGTTGCTGAAGGCATCGAGATCCACGTGCCGCAAAATGTCATTCACGATTGCTCTCAGATTCCTCTTTTGACGTGAAACCCAAACGTCTTCAGTTGGTCGAGATGTTTAGTGCCAAAGGCGCCGATCCCGACCGGCTCGGGACTTCCAGCAGTCTTACAAAGAATGGCGAGAAGTCTTTTGAAAGAGCCGAATAGATGTTCCACCGCCGACGTGACGTCACGCAACGTTGGCTCTCGCGGGCCGTCAGCGAGCGAGTGGCCGTTGACCGGGAGGTCCTCCGCTCGACCGAACCCAGCTGCGGGTTGGGAAGATTTCGGAATCTCCCTTCCCTAAATGTAGCGTTCGGCGAGCGACCAATGAAAAAGGCCGTTTTGGGACCGCACGATCTTTCGCGGCAAAAATCTTTTTGTTCGGCGCGAGGCCCTTTTGAGCATTTTAGCTGTGAGCTTACCTCCTGAAGCGCCATCAGAGCCAAGACCTGCCACCTGTAGGAGCCTCTGCCGAACCCCTGGCACACCTCACGGACCTGCGGGGAGGGAGGTTGGCGGCGGCGCTCATTTTATCGCAAGCGGGTACCGGGCGGGCCCAGCGACGCCTCACCAAGCGAGCGGACGACGCCTTCCTGAGGAGAATGTGGGTGCTCTTCTGGTACTTGCGGATCTCCATCAGGGCCCTGGCCCCTGGGCGGAACCTTCGCCTTCTGGGCGACGGCAACGGAGGCTGCGGCGGCTGCCCTGTGTGTCGCAAAAAATGTTCACAAAGTGTCAAGACTGCGTCGGCGCCCGCGTCGTGTTCTCACCGTGCCCGGACGGGCCCGGCCGGGGGGACGACGGCGGCCGGCGCGTGCGGGGCAATGCCTCGGGGGGCGTCGGCTGGGGTCGGCGGCGCGGGGCGGCGCCCTTCCTTCGGCTGCCAGAGTTGTCGTGGCGCATGATGTGCCAACCTAAACGTGAACTGCGCAAAGCGAATCGCGGTCAAGCCAACTCTGCTGCTGCCCCTCCCACAAAACACATCCGTGACCGCCTTGAAAATGGATTAAAAGGCTACAAAGTCTTTTCCATGCGTTACTTTTACGTTTGCTCATTTTTGTCATCATTGTTGTTGTTGTTGTTAAAGACTTAAACAGCTTTCTAGAAATGTGCCTCATGAGTAGGATTATTATGCGACACACACACACCAGTTTGTATGAGTGTATGTAATATTTCTAAGGTCAGTTATGAGTGTGTGTGTGTCCTTGCGGTGTTGTGGCTTTGATTTGATTTTTTTTTTTTTTGCATCGTATATACGAAAAGCGTAATACAAAAAAAGCTAAAAATAAACTTGAACAACTTGACAACAAGTTAGGCATGACCAGTGTTGAGAATTGTGGAAATACAATTGGCTAAATGCACCTGTTGAGAATGCAACGTCCTCAAGATAACGTTTGATCGCATTCGGATGACTTTTAAGTTTGAATTAAACCTTCAAAGGTGAATTGTATGTATGTAAATTCCCCCCCCCCAAAAAAAAAAAAAAAATTAAAAGCATCGAAACCTTTCAAAAAGCTACGTGGGGGGAAAAAAACAAAACAAAACCTAATGTGAGGGCAACCGCATTGCTGCCTACCGGTTGAAATCTGCTGCTGCGTTCCAGCGGCGGAAGGTCCAACTTGGACGTCAAGCTCCACCAGAACAACTTTCGCTTATGGATCGGACTCCTCCGTCAACTCAGCAGGATGTGAGACAAGACGCCGAATTCGATCTGAAGAGTTGAGAATCATCCGAGCAGAAGGAAGCGGAAATGACCAAATTCAAATCGGGCCTCGCTGAGCCTTCGACCAATCGACGGGAAGCGAGGGGGCGGGGTTGAAAGTCTGGGAGCGCTTCGCCATATGACCGGCATTCCCCGGCCGGGCGGGACACCGCACGCTACAAAAAATAACCCCAAAAATGTTTCGAATAAAGAATGTAGTATTTAAAATTTGAGCCATTTATGCTATACACAAATGCAAATCAGTGCTAAAATGTACAACAATAATGTACAGTATGTGCAAAAAAAGTACAATGCACCATCATGGCCAATATGTGAACTCCATGTTAGGTGGTGTGTTTGATAACTTTGTTGCTGCAAAAACGCAAACTGTTGCTTTGAGAAATAAATATTAAATGTGAATTTTAATTCCCCCGCACAAAGATTTAGTTGAGCTCGTGTCAGGACTAAGGACCATCTCATTGGGCTCCAGTTGGCCAACAGGCGGCGCTCAAATTTGCGATTAACAAGAAACAGGAAATGACGCCACCGAGATTTTGACGTCTGGGCTGGCCGACCTTGACGCTCTTTTCAGGCAAAACGGGAAAACTTTTTGACACTTTTTTTTCTTTCAACTAGCAATAATCCCACCCCGCCTGAATCTCATTGGCTCCAATAATGTCACTGCGCAAAACCTTTTTTTCTTTTGATGCAAAACATAAAAAACAATAATAATATTTACATGCCACCATATACAAACATTTAAAAAAAAAAAAAAAAAAAAAAAATTTCCGTGAGCTCTGCCTCGCGACCGTCATCTTTTGTTGAAAATCCGGCCGTCGCTCCTCGTTTAGACGCCCGCCGAGCGGCCGATGAGAAGGTCGGCGCGGGCGTGCGAGGCCGACGACGGGTGGTGTTGGGGACGCCCGCGCAGTGCCGTGTGGTTGGCGGCGGCGGCGTGCGGCGGGGCCGTCGGGGGCGGGTCCCGCAGGGACGGGGGGACGGCCGACGACTTGATGGGGACGGTCCGCGTGTTCATCACCTCGCAGTCCACTTGCATCATCAGCTCGTAGCCGTGCGACGCGTTGTACACGCTCTCTGAAAGGAAAGCGTGTCATCATATGAGGAAATGAAAGGAAACGGAAAACAAAACGTCAAAGGTTGAATGTGAATGGACCGTTTACCGTTAACCGACATGGCGGGCATGACCAGCGACATCTTGGGCCGGCGGGTCTTGTTGTGGCTGATGGCGGGGAGCAGCAGGTGGTCCTGCGGGCGCACACCACGCGACAAAGGTGAAAAAGCCGCCGGCGACAAGCGACGTCGTCAGGAGGCCCCGCACCGACCCGTCTGAACGACACCACGTAGAAGGTGTCCTCGCGCCGGTCGATGGCGTCCAGGAAGTCGCTGTAGGTCACCTCGGGCCCCGGGACCACCTGCAGCTGACTGCCGGGGCGCACGCCAGTCAGCTTTATCGAGCGCGAGAGAGACGAAACCCGCGAGCCGAGTTGCGGTCGCACCTTTCGATGGAGCGGTGCGTCTGGACGGGAAGATACCGCGACACGTTGGCCTTCCTCAGCTGCGCCCGCTGCGACACACGCAGACACGTCGGTCACAGAACGCCAGCCGCGGCGCCGCTCCGACCGCACGTGACCCACCTGAGCCATTTTGGCCTTCTTGGTTTTCCCGCCCGACTTCTTTCGGTTGATCTGGTGACGCTGAACCCAACCGCGAAGTTCTGCCGCCAGCCTGGAGAGCGGAAAACAAAATGGATGACCCGTTCCCGACTCCTCGGTCGCTACGCAGACAATTTTCGGCGGACTTCCGACACAACTCGTCGTCATCCCGAGAAATGAGCGTCACGAGGTCGCTGACCTTAGAGACTCGGAGCGGTTGAACTGTGGGCAGTGCGCGTCGCTGCTGAAGTATCTCTCCAGGCGCCGCAGCAGATTGTGGTCCTCCTTGGCCGGGCCGAAGACCGAGCTGGCGTTCCTGTGGCGCGAGGTCAAGGTTGGACTTTGCCGCTGGCGGGTCAAGGGTCAAAGACGACAATAAAGGCCTCACCTGAACGGGAACGTTTCCGGCTCAAACGTTTCCGTCTCTCTGTCCCGCGTGGCGGTCTCGACTTCGAGACGACGCGTCGGCCGCTGCGCCGTTTGCATCTCCAGGAGCCGCCGACCCGCAAACGACCTGGAGCTATCCCTGAAGCCCGTCGCCCACTTCCTG
Source organism: Syngnathoides biaculeatus (assembly GCF_019802595.1). Lineage (NCBI taxonomy): Eukaryota > Metazoa > Chordata > Actinopteri > Syngnathiformes > Syngnathidae > Syngnathoides > Syngnathoides biaculeatus. The sequence goes on along the minus strand of NC_084640.1, from coordinate 16,738,608 downwards.
TCCAAGATGCTGCGGACGGATAAAACTAACTTTGAGCGGAGGCCGTCAAAACGGAACGCCGCTTTGGTCGCTGCTGAAGCAAAAACAGGAGCAGGCCAGGTCGAAGACTTCCAGGAAATTCTGGTCCACCATTCAGCGTGTCAAGAGTGGGAAGCAGTGGACCCTCAACTCTGTGCACGGTGAGGATGCGGCGCTGCTGACCCCGACTCAGGACATTGTGAGTTAGTGGGGAGAATACTTTGAAGACCTCCTGAATGCCACCGACACGCCTTCCCATGGGGAAAGACAGTCTGGGGTGTCTTGGGGTCAGCCAGGCTCTTCTATCTCTGGGGTTGGTCGCAAGGTGCCAGGGGTGGATGAGATTCCCCCAGAGTTGCCAAAGGCGCTGGCACTTGTGGGGCTGGCCTGGCTTGACACACCTCCGTAACGTCGCACGGACATCGGGGAGACTGGGCCGGCCGGTGGGAGCCAACCACAGGGGGAATCACACTCCTCAGCAGGGGTCGGTCGTGAAGCTGAATCTCAGATTAAGGAGAAGCAATGTGCTTTTTGTCCTGGTCGCGGAACAAGGGACCAGCTCGACACCCTCACCAGCGTCTTCAAGGAAGCGTCACCGAACCAGTCTACATGTGTTTTGTGGACTTGGAGAAGGCGTTCCACCGCTGTGTCCCTGGGGAAGTGCTGCGGGGCCGCTAGCTCCGGAGGTGTGGGGTACTTCCTTATACGGGCCGTCCCGGGCTCTCCCTTGGAGAGCAGCCGAGGGGCTCGGAGTAGACCCGCTGCTCCTCCGCAAGCAGACGAGGTCGCCGGGCCATCCGATTGGGATGCCTCCCGAACGCCTCCTCGGTGAGGTGTTCCAGACACGTCCGACCGGGAGGAGACCACGGGGAATGTCCCAGAACACTTTTCCTGGCTAGCCGCCGGCCGGGAAGAGGGAAGGGTGGGCGTCCCCGCTAAAGCCCACCTCGGATAAGCAGCAGAAGATGGACGGATGTGGCTCGTGTTTGAAACCGTGACCGTAAAGCCGCTTCACTTCACGACATTTGTTTTAATCCTGCAATGAACTGAATCCACAAAGAGTGAAGCGCGACGTAGCCTGAGGATGAGCTCCCTGCACTCGCTTGGCTGTATCTCACTTGGTAACCGAGTACATTTTTGTTGCTAGGTGCAGACGGACGCCCACTCGTGACAAGTCGTCGGGCAAGCGCATCGTGCCACCGAACCTCTTAATTTGCGTTACCTGACCGGTCCCAAGCTGAAGGTGACAAAAAGAAGGACAGCCATGACACACACGGCTCGTTTGTTGCCGGGAGGCTCGCCGCCCTACGCCCGCAAAGAGGAAGTCGTGTTACACGAGGCTTGTTTGTTGGTCTCGCGGCGTCTGAAAGGAGAGAAGCGTGGTGGGCGCGGACCTGCCGGGCCTCCAGTCTGTCCCTGAGTTCCCGGTTCTCCTGGCGAAGTCGGACGTTTTCCTGCTGGGCCTCCCTCAGTTGGACCTCCAGGTTGTGGACGTATTCTTTCTTCTTCTTGCGCGACTGACACGCCGACTCGCGGTTCTTGATCATCCTCTGCTGCCGCTTCAGAACTTTCATCTGCGACGACAACACGGCGGGTTCTCAAGTCGTCGCGTGACACTTTCTTACCCAGCGTTGAGCCTTTCTCGTGGTTTTTGAAACGAGTCGGCAAATGATGCTTTGATCTGATCGGCGCCAACTCACGTCGATGTTTCCGCCGTTGCCGGGCTTGGCGGCGGTCGCCGGGACGATGGGCTTGGCGGCGGGCGAGACGGGCTCCATCTTAACCACGGCTGGGGCGGACGTCAGGCACACCACTGGAGAGGTTGGCCACACGTCACACCAAGTCGAGCGCACCGTCGGTCTGCCTTCCGAGAGGATTTGCGCAAGCTAACGTGACCTTCCTTCCCCGCCTAAGAAAACTCTCACTGACCCGGGGAGAAACCGCGTCGTGGCCCGGTGGCCCGGCGGGTCTACTTTCCGGGCTTCGTCGCTTTGCGTGTTGTTCGATGTGCTACTGCGTTCCTGACATCTTTCAATATTGTTCGTTAACACCCGAATCCCATTGGATGGTTCTCTGGACGAAATCAGGGCGCTAATGAAGTCGTGCAGTGGACCCCCGCCTCCCTCCCCAAACTGGTTTCACCTCTGCGGATTTGCTTTCTCCTATTCAATTTTCAATTTTGTTCAGCTTCTTCCAATTGGAAGAATAAACGAGCAAAACCAAGTTGGTCACATCTGCGTATTTTGGCTAGTCGGGGTCCTGGCTGGACCCCGCCCCCACCAGACGCTCGCGCGGTGAGATTTAAGATGCTGAATTGCGGCCGTCGACTCGTTAGGGCTGGAACTACCGTGAGACAATCGTGACGGTCAGGAAGTGCTTTCTTCACCAAACATTTTGGAATCATCATCCCAGTTGTTCTCTTATGAACACGGAGGTTGGGTCAATTGCCCCCCCCGGTCATTCCGTAGCAATTTTTTAAAATTTCGTTTCACGTGGTACCGCGTGCGCTTGCGCCGTTCGTGGCGAGCGTCTCACCGGGTCGCGAGGGCTCCGCGGCGGTTACGTTGTGCAATAGGAGGCTCTCGGCCGACGCGGGCGGGGCCGAGTGGACGGGCCGGGGCCGGATGGGGGGTTTGGCGAGGAGGCCCTTCTTTGGCGCCGGAACGACTGAGGACATGCACAAAAGCAGGTCATATCCGTTTCTTCGTGTCAGATTGAAAAAAAAAAAAAGAATCAGAATAATTTCCAACCCAGCAGAAAAATCACTTCAAATGGACGGTGCAGAAAATGTACAAATACATTATTCCGCTCCCGCTTTGGTCCGTAAACATCTGTCATAAAAAACTGTGCATTATTGTTTTGGAAAACTTGGAACAAGATGGAGTTTAATATGGTCTCTAAAATGATTAATAATGATCAAAATACTCGTCGCTAAATGTGACAATGAGTTGTCAGTGAATTAAATGGCGCACCTATGATTGAATAATGATAAAGCAATGACCTCTGGACCAATTCAAAGCTGCGACCGAGCGTCATCACAATCAATCTCGTATCCGCCCCAAAAACGACACGTCTCCTTTTCAGAGAGTCAAGTTGGCGGCAGCCTCCTTTTACGAGAAGAAAAATGAATTTAGAAATGACCTTCAGAAAGGGGAAGGAAACGGGCAAAGATTTGGGCCACGCTGATGAATGCGCCGTTTGTGGAGTAATTTGCCACTTTTTGGGGGCCATCGTCACGTGACCGCAACTCCGAGTTGACTACGTGATGGTTGGAAAAGCAAAGGCCTTGTTGGACTGCCTCCGGGCAAAACGTCGAGCCAGTTGCCACGACGATGCCACCTACCGACGCCCAACAAGTCAAATCAAATCAGGCGCTTTCAAATTGGACTTTCTTCCACGATTTGGACCTCATCTTGAAAAACAACACAACGCCTCCCGAAAGATGAGATTGGAGCCCCCCAAAAAAAAAATAAATAAATAAATAAATAAATAAAATAAAACTTTTTCTCTCTGAAAAGGCCCATTTCGACATCATCGAGTGCACCTGAGGCCCGCGTTTGGACGGCGGGGAGTCGCGCCATTAACGTCGTCCGCGCGCCCAACACCACGTGGGGCGCCAGCGCGGTGACCTCCGCGGCGCCCGGCGGGGGCGACATCGCGTCTCCAAAGGAGTAGGGCGGCGTGGGGGGGGTTTCACCTTTGACGGCGAGCTGCGCCAGAGACAGACGGAGACGGAGCGTCACGAGAGGGCGGGGCCGCGAAGACGGCATAAGGTCGTCGCACCCACCGGACCGTCCGAAGGTTTGTCCGGGGAGGAGCGCTCGGCCTCCGGCGACGACGCGGGAGACGCCGGCTCGGGTTTCACCTGGATCACTGCACGTGCCAGCGAACGGGCGTCGTCATGACGACCGACAATACAAAGCAGACGCCGCCGACGCAGTAAAACTTACTCAGCTCCATCGGCTCGTCGAGGTCACTTCGGTTCTTTGCGCGCGTCGAGCCCCCTGCGGCCGAACGCGTTCATTTCATTTCATTTTACGATACGGCGCAAGTGACCAACTCACCTGTGAGCAGGTTGTGATGTGCCTGTTGCCATGGTGACAAAGGGGCGCCGCCATCAAGCGTCAGCACCAGCTCGCTGTCCAACTGGCGGTGGAAAAACACGAAGAAGTCCCATACGGTGTGTGTCACGTGATTAGAAACTTGGCGGAGGGGCAACGTACCGAAGGGTCGTACTCGGGCGCCACGCCCATGTGGTCATCACCGTCGCAGCGATACAAACAAGCGTCTGGAAAATATAGCCAATGCCAGTTTTGTCGATGAAATGAAAATGGACCCAGCCGCCCGTCTACAAACTGTTTTCAACCCTCGACGGATGTTGCCGGGCCCCCTGAAAGTACACTTGGATCCCGCAAAACAAGACATAATAAAGTCGACAAAGTCCCACGAGACAAAATAGGACGCGTCGGTTGGAGGCAGCGATGGGCAAAACTCGATGACGGGCACCACAGGATGAAGCGACGTGTCCCTAATGAAGTGGCCATGTCCGGGTACGAGCGGGGTGTGTGGTGACGTCACGTGCCCGATGCATTATCCGTGGCGGACGTCGTCAATGCCAATTTGCCACCACATAAAACCGGAGGAGCACCAAAGCGAAGGCGAGCGTCGATTGGGGGCGTCTGTTAAATTCCGAGCAGAAAAACGCGAGCACGACGCCGCCGCGAGGGGAAGCCCCGGGCTGGACTCACCCCAGTCTTCGCTGGTGAGCAAATTGTCGGCGAAGAATCGGCCGACGTCCGAATCGCACAGCACATCCAGACTCATCGTCTTGAGTTATTTCGACCTCTCGTCTCCACCTGTCACGCGAGCGCCATCTTGACGCGTCCGAACGGACGCTCGGAGGCGTTTTCGGGCCCGGACGTTCGCCAACGTTCGGGAACGCGACGAGGAAATGTCCCCTGCGAGAAAAGGCCCGCCCACCTGGCGCCGTGCAGCCAACGGGACGATCGAGGCGGTGCTTGCGAGGGTGTTGCAGATGACGTTGGCCAATAGGAGGGCGTCTCAAGCCCCTATTCGAAAGTGACGTCTCTCCCAGCCAATTACATTCGAGCAATACTCCCGTCAGTGAAATATCTGCGGAGAGTTTTCAAGCGGATGCAGTTGCACGCACGTATTCTCTTCTCGAACGTTTGTGCCGAGTAGCGTTAGAATGACGTATTTTTCAAAAAAGAAGTTTTATTTGTTTGCAAAAAGAAGTCCATTCCACGTGAAAAACTTTTTAGTTGGGCTATGACTGGAAAAAACAACGTTAGCGACAAAAAAAAAAATAAATAAATCTAACATTATCCGAGAGTGGAATTTCCCTAAAATTTATGACAACAGGAAAATGTCAGCTGAACCCAACAAAGTTTTTGTACTCCGGGGGTAATACATGAAAAATGTGTAAGTTGACAGGAATAAGTCAAATTGTTGAAAGCAAAGACTTGACAAAATAGTTTAGTTTCGAAATAAACTCTGCCTCACGATTCAATGAAAAGGTATTGCACATAAAATCAACATTTCCTATACACGAGTACAAACAAACCGTCTTCAGGCTTTCAATGCAAATTTAGTGAAATGGGAATCCAACGGAAGGGTACTTCGGGAATTGATCAATTTGCAGACCACTGGAGGGAGCACTCGTATCACACTTTGCCCAATCAGACAAGCGCACACGGAGGGTGGTTTGCGATTTTGACTATTGGGTCTCTCTGCTCTGTGAGGACCAGGACCGGGTTCGGGTTCAACACCGACGGACGAGTGAAACGGAAAGGCGCCACCAACGGCGTCGGGCCCGCCTCCAAGTCGGGAGGGAGGGTCAGGAGCGGGCCGTTTGCGCGGCGTGGACCTTCATGTGCGCCTCCAGCGAGCGCTTCTCCTGATAGCGTTTGTCGCACATCCGGCAGGCGTGCGGCTTCTCGCCCGAGTGCGTCAGCATGTGCCTCTTGAGGTCCACCTTCTGCACGAAGCTCTTGTCGCAGGCGTGGCACCCGAAGACCTTGTCCTTCTTGTGGAAGCGCTCGTGCGTCTCCAGCGAGATCTTCTGGCGGAAGCTCTTGCCGCACAGGCTGCAGATGAAGGCCTTCTCGCCCGTGTGGATTTTGGCGTGCGCGTCCAGGTTGCCGGCCTGCCGAAAGGTCTTGCCGCACACCGGGCAGCCGTACGGCTTCTCGCCCGTGTGGATCCTCTTGTGCACTTGCAGGTGTTGGCTCACGGCGAACTTCTTGCCGCACACGTCGCAGCCGTGGACGCGCGGCCTGCCGCCCGTGTGCCGCTTCTGGTGGCGCTTCAGCACAGCGTTCTCCGAAAAGGTTTTCCCGCAGAACTCGCAGATGAACGGCCTGTCGCCCGCGTGCAGCCTCGCGTGGCGATCCAGAGAACTCTTCCGAGGAAAGTCTTTGCCGCATTCTTTGCACAACAAAGCCGGCGGGGTACTCGCGGGGACCGTCTCGTCACGGTCCCGAACGCCGTCCTGTAGGCGTGCGTCAACTCCTTCGCGGGGGCCGTCTCCAAAACCATCCTCAATGGGCTCCTGAAGTCGGAACTCGGAGCAGTCCCGCAACTTGCGACCGGACCGGTCGGCGTCGGCGCGCTTGGGCCGGGGGACCCGAACGCCATCTGGAGTGTCATCCCGAACGTGGTCTCGAAGGCAGTCCGGAAAGTGCTCTTCAACACGGTTTTGATCCTGATCCAGGTCAGGATCTGGACCGTATTCTTGAAGGCGGTCCCGCGCCCCGCTACCGGACAAGTCCGCGTCCAGAGAGCGGTCACGCTTCGCAGAGCGATCCCCGCGTGTACGCCCTTCGCCGTCGTCCGCGCGTTCCTGCCGCGCTTCCGTCGCTGCCGCGGGACTGTGATCGCGTGTGGCACTCTGGAGTCTCGGAGGGTTCTGGAAGCAAAGGCAGGAGAAAGTCATAAGCGAGTCTCAAGTCTAAACTGTGAACTTTAAAGCAAGTCCCCCGCCCCGCTTCCGCTGGCAAAAATCAAGTGGAGTTCCTTTTCCAATAGGCTGATGAAATGCCAATCCATTCTTCCCTTCTCATAAAGCAGTAAACGCTGCTCGTGTTCAGTGCCCCGCCCAACCCGTCTGAATGGGCCACGGAGCTCCGACCCCGCTCAACCCAATCGACATCGTTCCTTGGGCGACGTCGGGGTTCTCCCAGTTCTCGCGTGCCCGCCGTGTTACGCCGGTGCTGCCAAAGCTTCTGAGCAAGAAATCGCTTTTACGGCAAAATCTTTGGCTCCTCGCCGCCGGCAAAACGTGCAGATGGACAACATTGTATCAAATTTCCAGTTTGACAAATCGGAGTGACGCTAACCCTGTTTCCCACTCGTTAAACCCCCCCCAAAAAAAACTCGCATGGCCCACCTGCGCGCGGGGGTCGTGCTGCTTCCTGGCGTGCGTCTTCAGGTTTCCCTTCTGGTTGAAGCCTTTCCCGCACACGTGGCACCAGAAGGGTTTTTCGCCCGTGTGCAGCCTCTGGTGCGTTTCCTGCGCTCTGATGGACGGGAAGGTCTTCCCGCAAGTGTCGCACGTCCTGCTGTTGTCGCGGTGGGTCTGCAGGTGGCGCCGCAGGGCGTCGCCGGAGCCCCAACCCTGACCGCACAGGCCGCAGGCGGGCTCCCCGTCCTTGGCGTGCTTGTCCGCGTGCTTCACCAGAAAACCTTTCCCGTCAAACGTCTTCCCGCATACTCGGCAGCGGTGCGACTCTGCTACGGCCGCGTCCGCCGGTCGCTCACGTGAAGCCGCGGCGGGCTGAGTCTCTGTAAGGAAGGAGACCCGAGATTGGCCGCTGAATGCACTAAGATCAGTTCCGAGCTCAACCCAGCGTAACACAAGATTGACACTGCAATTGTTTACACCCCACCAAATAAAAACCTTGTATGAAATTAAGACGGGTGAAGTCAGGGTTACGCACAACGATGCAAGTTTGCAATCAACAACCAACCTTCAACGGGTACCTGGAAAAAGCTTAGTGGCACAAAATTGCGATGAATCCCCACCAGAACTGTTTCTAAACCCACTTCAGCCTCGGAAAATCTACGGTTTGGATTTTATAGTCGTTGAGCATTTTCTGTGCCGTGAGCGCCAAACGGGGCTTCATTATTTGCTGCTTCTTTTTTTTTTTTTTTTAATTCAGAGGGTGTTGATGTGGAAAATGGCCGCTCACATTTTGGTGCCGATCGATCGCACCTCACCTCAAACGACCTTAAGAACAGTCAACTTTTACAAATGCTCCTTCATCCCTGTGGAAAGTTTCCCACTTTGACTATGACAGGCGACCAGTCCGTGACGCGGTCCTCGTTTGTCCCCATGCGGCCCGATTTGACTGGCGACCAGTCCAGGGCGTGTTCCGCGACCCACGCAGTGACATTTCTCTCGGCACCACAAGAAAAAGTTCCCCAGCTCGTCCCGCACAGGTCCCGGCGGACCCCGGCACACTGACTGACCTCCGCCGGCCTCGTACTCGCTGAAGATTCGCTCGACGGCGGCGGAGATGGCGTCCATGACCGTTCGCCTCAAGTGGCGCCCGGCCGCGCTCGGCCGCTCCTCCAGCAGCCGCACGACGCGCTCGGCCGCCGCCCGGAGCTGCCGCTCGACGGCGACCCTCAGGCTCCTCTCTCGACCGCGCTTGAGCCGCGGTCGCGCCCTGTCCTCCTTTTCCTCGGCCGCCATTTTGCCGACGGAAGGTAAACACGTCAACTTCCGGGTCAGCGCTCGTCACGTGACGGCACAACTCAGGATTCCCACAAGCTTTCGCGGTGGGACTCGCCCCACTGCGACAACAAGGGCAAGCTCGCGGGTGCGCCGAGACCACCGGTCCAACCATTTTCGGCGCCGTTCAGCCTCACGCTGGAGCCTTTTCCGGCTAAGTGCAATTACAATTGCCGGAACCGGTTCCGGACTATGGAAAAGACCCACAAAACGACCGGATGGTTCCCGCCTGAAATCTGGATTACGCCGCTTTTGGCTTTGCGTCACGACAAACCTGCTGGGATTCCCCGTTAAAAATGAGCCCCGAAATTCTACATTCGATAATGACGGCAAAAGTTTTGTTTTCCCCTTGAAAAAGGCCTCAAACTCATTTTGGGAACGAGCCGACAGCGTTCTGCAAGGAACATTTTGGCTGAATTGTTTCAAGGACCAAAAACACTTTTTTTTTTTTTTTTTAAATTTATTTTATCCCCAATATAACCAAGCGAGCACATAAGGACTTGGACAATTTGAAGAGACAAGACTGGTTACGCTCGTCGGACCAACTGAGACGATGTAGCAATTTTCTGCAATACTTGAGTTAGCTCAGATGACAATCAATTAGAAAACCAGTCACAATTGTTAAAAAAAACAACAACATTGTCATCAACAATATCTATTATTTTGGTGTGTGTCTTGATAGGTGAGTGAATACTGTATATTAGTACACACGTGGCGTATAAATTCATGTACAGTATATTAGTGTAAAATGACAGAAAGCCAAGTTGGTCATCCAGCTTCGTCTTCAGACACCTCCTCCTCTTCGGATTCTTCCTCCTCCTCCTCCTCTTCCTCCTCTCCGCCCTGGCGTCCGGAGGCTCTCTGTTGCTACGGCGACCAACCAACTCTCATCAAAAAAGGCGTCACGGCGCCCGAGGCCAAAGTGGCCGAGCGGAGTCTACCTGGAAGGCCGTGGAGGGCGTCAGGAAGGAGGAGGCGGTCCCGGTTCCGGTCCCGTCCAAAGAGTTGGCGCGCACGATGTCCAAGCGTGCCGGGTAGTCGGGCGGGTGCAGCGAGCTCCTGAACACCTGCCGACAAATGCGCGCGACCGGCTACAAAATGCCAGTTGCCATTCACTGCCGCTGCTGCGAGCGTCGTTCGCAGAGGACGCTTTGGTCATGTCTCAAAGTCTGACTTCAAACTTGCACATATGAACTATTTGAGGCGGTAAAACCATTGCAAATAATTTTTTTTCAAATGTATTTCACTTTTAGCTAAAACATGAAGTCAATTGCCTACAGCTACATTTACTTCCCTTTAGTTCATAGCTTTGAAATGGATCCTGGCTATGAAGAGCCAAGAGTCAAATGTTCATTTTAGTCTGTGCCGGAACATGGACACGATTGCTCCCTAGAAGATTTGCAATCCAGACTCGTTCGGAAGCGGAATCGAGATCCCAATCGCGGGAATTCAAGCGCACCCGACCCGGCGCGGCGCAGGGCGGGGAGCCTACCTCCAAGTCGTCGTCCTCGTCTACGCTCTGGACGCTCTGGTAGGCCAGCGTGAAGAGTTCCAAGGCTTTGGCGTGGAAGGACATCTCCACGCAAGCAAAGTCGCACATGATCCTCTGGGAGGGTTGAAGGAAAGGTCAGCTTTAGGGTTCGTCGACGCGGCCCCCGCCGTCCCCGTCTCCGTCCCCGTCTCACCTTGATGTCTCGAATCTTCTGCTTCTCAAAGTCGTCCATGGTCTCCTCCAGCTGGCGCGTGGTCCGCGCCTCGTCGATGGTGGCCCGCTGTAACTCGCTCTCGGCCTGACGCACACCAGAGCGGCGTCACGGTCGTCGGCGTACATTAGCGGATGAAAGCGCGGCAGCCGACGTACCAGAGACTGGAGGCGGGGTCGAGGAAAGAGCAGGCTCGAGGTCAAGGTTCACGTGCGCCGCCTCTCAAAGCGAAAGGAAACCGGGAGCGGGTTCGGGTGGCGCGACGGGCACAGTCGAACACCAAAATACAAAACGACGACACTCGCGAGGGGCGTGTTGAGGCGAGAAGCCGGCTCCGGTCGGAGCCCCCGACGGCACTCGCCGGGCCGCCCCGTGAATCTTGTCAATCTTACTCTCAAACGCAAGCCGCGCCCCTTCACGAGTAAGTCGACCCACGCGTGCTGTCATTTGTGGCAGGACATACAAAAAAAAAAAAATCAAGCGTGAAGGAATCAGATCACTGCGGTGACTTTATCTCGTATAGCAGTTGATCTTTAATCATTCCCTTTTCACTTCATTTGACGGGCCCGACGCGTTAAGGATACGATGACTTGTCGGTCGGCCGGGTTGCGTTGGCGAGTGCGTTCCAACTGAAGCATCTGCTTGGTGCCTCGCATCCTGGCGCTCTCGGCCGCCTTCACGTCCTCCTGCGCACGCACGCACGCACGCACGCCACCTTTGCTAAGCTAACGGCGATGCCGAGCGACGTGCGCCACTCACCCGTTTACGCTGCACCACCGCGCTGTAACCTTTCAGCGGCTTGATCACTTTGGCCTCGAGTCGCTCCACCTGAAACGGCGATCGGTTTGAGTCCGGCCTCCTGCGGCCCGCCGCCCGTGGCTTTACCTCCGCTTGCCGGTAGTCCTGGATCTTGGCCAGCTGCTCGGCGAACCGCTTTACGCCTTTCTTGAGGCCGGGCGTCTCGGTGTCGGCGTAGTCGGCGACCCCTCGCACCAAGACGTCGGCCTTGTCGCGCAGCTTGGCGACTTTGCGGGCGTAGTCGCCGAACATGTTGCACAAGTCGCCAAAGTGCTTCTCCACGTGGCCGATGCTCTCCTGGATCCTCTTGGTCTGCTCGTCCCTGAGCGCGATAGATCGGGACATCAGCAGGAAAAGGTTCAATTTGGCTTGACTCATTTGAACGCCGCTAGTTCTTGACAACAAATAAGTATGTACAGTATCTTTGTCCGTCGAGTTCTACGTGGCGCCGATACGAGCGACGACGTGCTCTCCCGCTAGATGGCAGAATGCCCCCCCTGGCCTCAGGGCCTCTGAGGACCCGGGTTCGATCCCGGCCCCGCCTGTGTGGAGTTTGCACGTTCTCCCCGTGCCTGCGTGGCTTTTCCTCCGGGCGGGCGCCCCGGTTTCCTCCCACATCCCGAAACCACGCAACATGAATCGGACACTCTAAATTGCCGTCGGTGTGACTGTGAGCGCGACTGTTGTCTGTCTCCGTGTGCCCTGCGATTGGCTGGCGACCAGTTGAGGGTGTACGCCGCCTCCGTCCCGATGACAGCTGGGATGGGCTCCAGCGATCCCCCGTGATCCTCGTGAGGATAAAGGGCAAAGAAAATGGATGGACGGATGGACGGACGGATGGACAGATGGACGGACTAACACTCATAACATCCCCTTTTGTCCTTCCGCTTTTCCCCTGACAAAAATTACTTTGACACGCGTGTCCTAGATTGTTCCCGAAAATGTCCACGAAGAATCCCTTTGGCGTGATTGGCCAGTATGAAATGAGTGCTGACTGGTGGCCCCGAACACAACAACTGCAATGACAAACAAACGACCCGATCCCAGTGGCGAGATTTCCCAAAGATGAACTGTTGAGTTTGGCTGGAACTCAAACGCACTCAAAACCTTTTGAAAATCGCATCATGTTGGTTCCGGAGAATTATAGGCTTGGAGGGGGTTGGGGGAATAACACCAAATTCCAGTAAAGCATATTAACTTGATTTCTCAAATTGCAGTTGTTGAGAAAACGATTAGAACACGCTCGTTTCTCGTTGATTTTCAACTTTGGTCGCTAGCCGTCGGGGCAAGTGGCCACCCTCCATTTTCGCAACGGTCTAACCTCACTAAGCTCTTGAGCAATGGCCGTGAAACTTCTTTGAAAAGGAATTTTCATCGTGTCCGATGTGTGTCCAAACTTTCGTTTGTTTGGGGGTGAATTGAGGTCTTCAAAATGCGATCGTTCATGCAGAAGAAGTCGTTCCTTTTAATCAACGTTTCTCAGTTTCAACCCGTTAGCAACATGTCGCCGAACTACAATTTCGGCGTACATCCTTGACGAGGACAACGAGAAACAAAAAGCCACTACACGGAGGAATACGCGTGTTACCTCGCTCGTGCGTCGGGAGTTGTGCTCATCTCTGCTGGAAAAGAAGAAGGAAAACGCTCAGGCGAGCGTCACGCCAACAGGAAAACCAAACCAAACCAAACCTGCTAGCAGACGTTTCCGTGGACGCTGGTGCGTTCAGGAACGGAGGAAAAACGAGCGTCGTCGTCCGCTTCCCCTGAAGGGGGGGGGGGGTGGCGAAGCGGGGGAAACGATAGAGAGAGAGAGAGAGAGAGAGAGAGCGAAAGAAAAAGAGAGAACAGGTTTTACTAGTCCATCATGAACGCGAGAAACGTCGTGCACCATTAATTGTTCCGGCGGACCCGACTTGATCAAACTGGACTTCATTTACATTCCAGCTTTTTTGTGTTTTTGTTTTTGATGATGTTTCTCTTCATAGTTTGTATTCTGTTTGACGCTGCCACCGTCATACACGCCGGTGAGTTCTTTTTTTTTTTTTTTTTTTGGCGACGTCACCGCAAATCGAAGTGAAAGTTGAAAGAAAAATCAATTCAGCTCATGTCACGTAATATTTGCGATGATAGTTTTGGCATTAACCGCGCAGCCCTAACGCGTGTGCGTATGCGTCCAGTTTGTTGAACTTAAAAGTGTGTGTGTGTGTGTGTGTGTGTGTGTGTGTGTGTGTGTGTGTGTGTGTGTCGGGGTCAGGGACAATATATTAGGCACGCCTCAAGTCGCCAGAGATTAAAACGAGAGCTCGAACGAGCGTAAAAACCGAAACTGAAAAGGCGAGAATATTGTTGTGCTGTGTCTAATTATTGCGGGCATGTAAAACAGGGAGTGCCGTCAGGCAAGCATATAGCTGTGCACCTGCCTCATTAAAAAAAAAAAAAAAAAAAAAAGGTTCATTTTTGTTGACGTGGTCAAACAAAGTGTTGTAGCAAGTTCATTCCGGTGAGTCGAAACCAAAATATGTCCTGTACGCGACACCCAGGGTTTCGGACGATAGCCCCAAACATTCAGAAGGTACGTGGAAAAATGAGAGACAGAGGACTCATATTTCATGCCAAAGTCGACGTTTTTGCCGATAAGGAATTGGACTGTTAATTGGCTTCGGCTTGTCTCGCCAACTGGATCTACGTACGCGTGTGTCTGGTGAAGAAGTCGTCGAGATTTACACACAAGCGTGTAAAAGTCTGGACGCATACAAATACTTGGTTGCTGGATCTGTTCCGGACACGGAAGCGTATTGCGGCCACACGTCACTGTGACGGACGGTTTCTGATTTTTTTTTTCTTTATTTTGTCATTGTTCTCAAACGAGTCAACTTGTCATTATAAGTACTTGTTGATCATTTCAGATTGAGAAGAATAATTCCTACCTGAAATGAAATGAAACGCAGACGTGCGCGTATTTGGTCGGGCACCGTCCTTCCCGTTTAATTGGCGCAATCCGTCGATCCCTTCTGGTCTTTTCAGCTGCTATTCTGTAGAATGATGGCTTTGAAGAACTGCCTCGTCTAGTGTGACAACTAACAGCACAAGTCGGGTCTCGGGCAATTTGAAAAATCCGCTCCGGTTCAAAGACCGGCAATATGGCGCCCTGGAAAATGTGACGTTAACGTTGGCGAGCTCTCTCGATCAGTTGGGGAGAAAATCAAAACTCAGAGCACAAATCAGAATCCAGAGCAGAGAGCATTTTCATTGTGTGCGGCCACAATCGTAACCCCCCCATCGTAACATTTTGACCTCTTCACTTTCACTTTTTCACGGATTGCGACCTGGCGCTATAAACGTTTCAAAGTTGTCCTCACGCGTGGCCCCGTCAGATACCCACAGCCTGATGTACATCTACACCGGGCTGTCAGAGGGGGCGGCGCTCCCGCCGGGCACCCGCCAATTTACGGCCATGGGCGTGCTGGACGGTCACGTGATCGACTACTACGACAGCGTCGCCACGAAGAAGGTCCCCAAGCTGTCGTGGATGGCCGAGGGGTTGAGCGACACCTACTGGCAGCAGGGCAGCCAGTCCCGGAAGAGCAAACAGCACTGGTTCAAGGTCAACTTGGAGATCCTGCTAGGTCGCATGCAAGACAACCGCTCGGGTGGGTCGCCGACTGTCGGCGTCGTGCCCCTTTTCACCGGTCCGTGCGTGGACTGGTTTTTCAGACGGGGGTCACCCTTTTGGAAGTGTGCAGTTCCGCATTGTCCTTTCCCTTCAGACGTGCACGTCCTGCAGTGGCTGCACGGGTGCCGTGGCGACCTGCGCCCCGACGGCACGGTGGTCTTCCGCGCCGGCGTGGACGCGTACAGCTTCGACGGTCGGGACTTCCTGTCCTTCGACTACGACCGTGCCGAGTGGGTGCCGATGGCCCCCGCTGCGCGGGAGACCAAAAGGAGGTGGGACAACGTGGACTTCCTCAAGGACTACACCCGCGCGTACCTGGACAAGGAGTGCCCCACCTGGATGAGCCGCTTCCTCCGCTACCAGCGCAATCGAACGGAGCACGCGGGTACGTACGGCGAACGGGGCTCCGTGACCCCATTTTCGGTTGACCCCCTCCCCCTTAGTTCCTGACGAACGTGTGCGCGCAGCACCGCCCTTGGTGGAGGTGTTCGCTAGGAAGATGGGGACCAAGAGGACGCTGCTGCTGACCTGCCTCGCCGGCGGCTTCGCCCTCAAGGACGTCGGCCTGGAGATCCACCGGAATGGCCGCACGCTGACCAAAGAGGACGGCGTGACGTCCACCGGCGTGCGGCCCAACGGAGACGGCACCTTCCAGAGGCGGGACAGCGTGGAAGTCCTCCAGAGCGACGCTGCCGACTTCACCTGCGTCCTGCGGCATCCCCTGTCCGGACTTTACGCGGAAGCGCGTTGGGGTGAGGCGGCAACGTTTTCAGTGTCTGAAATGACGCAGCGCTACGGATAAAACTGAACCTGCACATTCGACAAGTGGAGACTCCGGAATGTAATTGGCGTGGGGGAGTTTGCAGCTTTACAAATGCTGCCAAGATTTGAATGTCGATTCGCTTAATAGCTGACGCCGTACAACAATGTACGGCGTCAAAATAAATGGACATTACGTGAAAAAGAAATGATTTATGATCTCGCTTACTGTGTCTTCCAGATCACGAGATTTTGGCCCCTCCACCTGTCAAGAAAGCCGTCGCCTTCGCCATAGCGGGAGGACTCTTTGCTGTTTTTTTGGCAGTTGTGCTGGTCCGGCTCAAATGCACGAAGCGCAATGACGGTGGGTCGGGGTCAACGTCGCTCGCATGCGGTTTACCGGCCCGCGCCCCCCGAATCAGGTTTCCTTTTTCAATTGAAAACATTTGCGCCAATGTCATCAGGCCCACCCGACGACGGCGCTGCCGAAGTCCCGCAAGAGAAGACTTTGAAGCTGCTTGAGTGCGAGCAAGGTCACAAATTCAAATACAGCCGGCAAAAATTCGGTCTCGTCTCCGGCGACCCTTCTCAAAGTGGCTTCCCCCGTTCTCTTCCCAGATGCCGGGATGGACAGCAGCCAGTCTCTGGAATCGTGGGACACCTCCGACTCTGGTATGTGATCGTAGAAAGTCTCCGTGACGACGGGAAACGGAAATCAAATTGATGGCCGCCATCTCGTCTCCTCGTAGGCGTGGCTTCTCGCGACTCGCTCGCCGGCAACCCGGGTAAGGTCCCCCTCGGCGCTTTGCTCAATTCGCGTTGAATGACCGTCGCGACGTCCGCCACCGTAGCCGGCACCAGCCTGCTGACCGCCGACTCGCTTCCCTGACGTCGTCGGTCTGGGCGGGATCAACGGGAGCCCGTCGCGCGTTGAAGATTTAGGACGGATCTCAAATGGGACGGCGGCTGCGTACCGCAAATATCAAGATACGAGGACAGAGGAGTTGACCCGAATCTTTGGACATTTTCATCAACAATGAACACAAGATGGGGACCAGATTCATTTTGAGCAGATGATGATAGGACCAATCAGAATTTCCGAGCGAGAGAGCAAATCTGCTGCTAATTTCCAGTCCAGTTGTCCCCAAATCCTCATCCGTGATACCAGAGAAATCGTGAACTCCCGCAGCTGACCTTTCTTCCATCCGCCCCGTCATTGTGAACGCGTCGGAGCCAATCAGGTGATCCGTTGTGAAAGTCGCTCGCATCCAGTAAAAAAAAAAAAAAATTGCTCTCTAATCCATACACGAGCGGGGTGAAATCATTCAGAACAAACATTTTGCGGCACGTTGTTTTGCTGACCAGCTTGATTTTGAACGAAGGCCGCGCTTGACCTTTTCATGTCACCAGATGAGGAAACGTGCGCGCAACACCCAACGGGATTGGTGGGGTTTTTTTTTTTTTTTTCATTCAGAGGGCAGCCCCGGTGCTCCAGTAGCTGATCTGCTTTCTCTTGCAAAATGTTTTGATTTAATTGACAGTTTTACGGGTAAATAAATGTTTGATCCAAATAAGTCGTACCTGCTGAGTTCTATCATTCAATTCAAATGCGGTGCACACAAAAGTGACAAAACTTTATCTAGATATTCGTTCTGAATTTCCGTTAGGAACTCGACGAGGTAGTTCTGCACATCCCAGACGGGGAGAGCGTCTCCATGTGATTGGTGGAGATCGCAACGGACACGCTGATGAAGAAGTGACGGCCGACTACGGCATCCAGGAAAGGAAATTGGAGGGCCAAAGGGATGGAAATGGACCACAGTGAAAGAGGGACGAAGATACGGTGACCTACAAGAGCGGAGGTGGATTTCATTTTAGGGAGACGACGACGCAAGGGTCAGCTCCGAGCCCCTCCCCGTCTGCTGTAGTCATGGACAGGCTGACATATTGTTTAAAATCGTCAAACAAATGTCAACCCCTGACAAATCAAACCCAAGTGAATTTCAAATGCTGACCCCCATTTATGAAGGAGAAGAAAAAAAAAAAGCCCTCATCTTATTGCGCCTGTGTGGAAAAGTAATGACACCGCCCCGCCCGCCCGGCATGAAGCGTTTTCTCCAAGTGGCGATGAGTCTTTCACATATGCGGAAGGATATTTTGGGGCACTCTTCCTGGTAGAATTGTTTCAATTCAGCAAACATGGAGGATTTTACGGCAAAAAATGGCCCTTTGAAGCTCTGTCCATCTTATCTCTGTATATCCATAAACACAAGTATATAAAATATACGTGGAGATATGTTTACCTACATATACAATACTTTTGCTTAGTGTTAATCATGAACTTGAAAGATAATTACTCAACAATTACGGCATAACAAATTGTTTGGAGCCAGCCTCGCGTGCGACGTCACGTAGTTTGATAAGCGTAAAATATTCATCGTTTACGCGTCTGGTCGCTTTCAAAACAAAGGCTGCAAAATATGCTATTCATACTTTCGTGGTGATTTTTTTTTTTCATCACAAAACTGTGTTTCCAGATCTTAATATAGAGACAAACCTCAATCCATAACTAGAAGACACTTTGGAAGATAGCACACCGATGCGTCAGCTCCATTCAAATTGACTTGGAAGAGGCCAAACCGGAAATGCACGCCGTTGCTGTCGCTCACAATGTACGTTGGCTTCAGTCTGGGCTTTGCGACCGACAGTTTTTTTTTTTTTTCCCTCCTTTTTCCCACTCCCGATACAAACTATCCTCGTTGTTCACTCGACAAAAAAAAAAACAACAACAAAAACCAAACCAAAAAAACAAAAAAGACCGCAAAGACTCGTCTGGGAGGCGGCCAGTAGGCGGCTCAATCGCGGTCCGGTCCGGTCTACTTCCGTCTGAGAGATTCGTCGTCGCTGCGAAAAGGAGAAGAAGGAGGAGACGGAACGGAACGGAACGGAACGGAACGGAGCGAGGCTTCGCTCGCGCACCAACACTCCGAGGCGGAGACGAAGCGCCAAGCAGTCGAGGAGACCGAGGCCGCTAGCCTTCGTGCTAACGACGCAGAGGAACCGCCGACTTTGACGCTCAGCCAATTTGGGTGACGGTACCAGGACCGGAAGTGGATTTGTCGGGATGGTCACCTCTCAACTTCCGGTCCGTATCGACAAACTTTGTCACTTCAGCTCGTTTGGAGGCAGACGGCAGACTTCTGCCTTGGATCTTCAAGGGCAACACTTAACTGACTAACCGATAACCCCGCGACAACAATTTTCATCATTGAGTAATCGCTGTCGAGTTATCGCTCAACTTACAGTTGGCAAAATCCTCAGATTGATGGTAAATATGCTCCAATTTCTGTAGTCCTCCGTGAAAACAGACCAGTGTGTGTTATTCTCAAAATAAGACCTTTGTGAATACTGCTTTTTTTTTCCCCTCTCAAAAGCAACAATGAACATGTTTGCCGCTTTCTGACGACGTTACCGGTAACCGAATCAGAATCAATTCACGGAGCAATAATAATAGCAGGAAAATATCGGTTATTTGTGCCCGTGTGACATAAACGTGTGTTAATTGAACTCGTAGCTGAGAAGTTGCTTGCAGAGGATGTCCGTCGTATTGGGTTATTTTTACTTGTTTTTCTCCGTTAAACTTCTGGGGAGGCCCCGTAGCTCCGTGGTGAGGGCGCTGGTTTGGAAAACCAGGGGTTGTGGGTTCATATCCCACTGGGGCCTCCACTCCCTAAGAAGGGCATCCGGCGTAAAAATTGTGCCAAACATCATCTGAGATGACACGCTGTGGCGACCCCGAAAGGGACAAGCCGAAAGAAACAAATTTCTCCGTTAAACTTCATATTGCAACGGACTTAATAATCAATATGTGATTGTATGCTGACAGCTCAAGACGGAAGGAAGCCCGACCCGCGCAATGGAAGTGAAGACGCCACAGCCAGCCAGGCGCCCTTAACTCAAGCAGCTCTCCGCCCGTCGTCGTCATGGCGAGCCGCAGGAAGTCCAGCACGCCGCGCATGCGTCCGCCTCGGGCAGCGCCGCGCTCGGACGGCGAGGCCGCGGACCCGTCCGAGGACGGCGTCTCCCGGCCGCTGTCGGCGGAGGGGGGCTACGAGTGCAAGTACTGCGACTTCAGGACCAAAACGCTCAACCTGATGACCGCGCACTCGGCCTCCGACCATCCCGACGTGTCGTACGTCTGCGCCGAGTGCGACTACCGCGCCGGGAGGTACGCTCTGCCCGCAAACGCCTTCCATCTATGTGGAAACCGGTAAAAATACGTGAGAATGTCCCAAAGTAGAAAGGTGGAAGTGGCACGTAGGAAAAGGTTCTCTTACTGCCAAGGGTGGTCGAGTACTGATAGCAGTCTACTTGGAATGGCCCCCTTAATTCGTGGCGCTCCAAGATCAGGGATCTTCCATTTGAACTTCGGAGGGGTGCGGGGCCGTGCCACTTCTCAGGGCAAAGTTCCGCACGGCCCGTCCCTTCCCTTCCCTTCATTTCCGCGACTGCTTCTTCTCCTGACGGGTCGCGGGTGTGCCGCGGCCTATCCCGGCTGACTTGGGCCAACGGGGCGCACTGGCATCTGCGCCACGGGCCGGGTTCACCTCAGTTAATCTCTCTTGCATGTTTCCGGACTGCGTGGGCAAATCGGAGCATCTGGGGAAAGCCCCCACAGGCAAGGGAAGAACACGCAAACGCCACGTAGCCGAACCGGAGGCCAGATTCGAAGCCGGCAGTCTCCGAATCGCGACACGGAAACGCGAGCAAAGTCCGCCGCGTAGCCACCGTGGACGGCTATCGAAATGGCACTCGCGGGCGCCCGTGAAAAGGCTGCCAGTGTCGTCAATGCGTATTTTGATCCTGCTGAAGGACAATAACACAAAGTCCCTTTCAAACACACTGCTAGTCTCAGTTTGCCTTTCAAAAGAAACGAGAACAACTCGCATCCATCATAAAGATTGAAGACAATCAATTTGAAGTAAAGTCGAGCCGGATTCCGTGGCTCTGCGCTTGCTGTCAGGCTTTCACGTGCAGTCTCTCTCTTGAACCACCCGCAGCAACGACAGCCTGGCGGAGCACGACGCCCGCCGTCACCCGGGCCGGGACAAGGGCACGCGGGCGCAGGGGCGACCCGGCGGCCAGACGGTCCGCCGGCAGATCCCGGATGACGGCGAGGAGGCGTACCGCACCTGGCGTAAAGACACGGCCGCTTGTCAGATGGAGGATGGCGATGGCGAGGCGCAGTGTAAAGGGATCGCTCTCAGCAAGACGCCCATAATGAGGAGCCGCACGGAGCCCAAGAAGTTCACCGCCTTGCACAAGGCGGCCGCAGAAGACGTCATCAAGGTGGAGAGCGAGGACGAGATGGACGAATACGAAGACCCGCCCGCTCTTTCACCCGCGCCGCCGCCGCCGGTCCCCGCATCCGCGCCGCTTCAGATACAGGCCGGGCCAAATGTGCTGCACATCAAAGGCGCCCTGCCGGCCGCAGCCCTGCCGGCCGCCGCCCTGGCGCAGGTTCTGTCGGCGATGCAGAAGCAGAATCAGAACCAGCTCCTTATCCCCGTCAGCAGCATCCCGGCCTACAACCCCGCCATGGACAACAACGTCCTTCTGCTGGGTGCTTACAACAGGTAGGGAAGGGGCAGAGTCGCGCTTCAGCCCGGCAGTTCCGTTCCGGCATTCTGACCCGTTGACGCGTCCGTATGCAGGTTTCCCTATCCATCCCCGTCGGAGATTGCGGCGCTGGCGTCGCAGACCAAGTTCAGTGAGGAAAACGTCAAAGTGTGGTTCTCCGCGCAGAGGCTGAAACATGGCGTCAGCTGGACTCCGGAGGAGGTCTGTACGTTCTGGATACGATCGCTAACGTCTCAAAGTTGTCGAGAAACGGAGTACTCTGGAACCTCTGTTTGCAAATTGAATTGGTTTTGGTGAACCAAAGCCATGTTTCCCATTGAGCTGAATGGAAAGAGAATGAATGCGTTCCGGCCCGACAATCAAGTTAAGTTTGACAGTGCTGACGGCAAAATATAGGAATACGTGAAAAGTCTTATTTTAGGACATAACACGGGTAGTGTCAGACCCTTTTCCATAATTTTTTTCCTTAATTTAAGTAAGGCAATTGAGAAGAAGGTGTCATTTGCTGTGGATTGGGTCGCAAGCGGGGAGTTCTTTCCCACTCGTCCGCACAGAGGAGCCCCTCCTTTATCCGCACGGGTCGCCTTTACTGCCTGGTTTGAAGTCGGCTCGTCGTGTCCAGAGAGTGAGGCGTGAGGACGGTGCCGCCGCCGTCGAGGTCCACGTTGGCACCTTCCGTTCGACCTCGCGACCTCTCCAGGTACGACGAGCCGACTTCTCCTGCGTCAGACAAAAGGACCGACGTAAGCGTTGGCCAGCACAAAGTCCGCAAACGGCAACACCAACGCCAGAAGACATTCTGAGACTACCGCTGGCATTTTAGGCAAGTTTCTCTGGAGCCACAAAGAGAGGCGGCGGCAGCAACAGATGACACGTCCGTCCGTACACACATTTTTCATGAACCCAGGCAATATATCTTTGTCAAAGTTGGGCTGAAATGAGGTTCTAGTACCTGCGATCGGCCGGCATCCAGGTCAGGGTGTACTCCGCCCCTCGGCCGCAGTCAGTCGGAGGCTGACTCCAGCACACCTGTAACGCCGGTCAGGATAAAGCACAGGTACGGAGAACGGATGGATGGGTTCAATTTGGGGGGTTACAAGTCCGCTGTACTCGTCTTTCAAGGGAAATTCATTCACACGATCTATCCTGTGTCTCCTAAGAGGGACGCGTTTACATCTTATTTGGCGGAAGAAAGCAATCCTAGGGTTAGATTCGGCCGTTCACGCGCGTGATCCGATGCACTTTCCGCGGCAGGTCGAGGAGGCTCGGAGGAAGAGGTCCAACGGGACCGTCCAGACGCTCCATCAAAGCCTCCCTCAGGCCATCACCGTCATCCCCACCAACGGCCTGCAGTCCATATTCCAGACGTGTCAGATTGTGGGGCAGCCGGGCCTCGTCCTGGCGCAGGTCGGCGGCGGGGCGGCGGTCGCCAATGTTCCCGTGGCGGCCCCCGTCGCGCTTAGCGTGGCCGGCGTCCCCGGGAACCTGCCCAAAGCCGCGGAAGCCAACGCCGATTCCCGCGCGGAGAAGGCATCTTCGGACTCGGCCTCCAAACCCAAAAAGTCCAAAGAGCAGCTGGCCGAGCTGAAAGCCAGCTACGGCCGGCGTCAGTTCGCCACAGATTCGGAGATCTCCCGCCTGATGCAAGTCACGGGCCTGTCCAAGCGCGCCATCAAGAAATGGTTCAGCGACACGCGCTACAACCAGAGGAACTCCAGGGACCTGCATCACGACAGCCAGGCCGGCGGCAGCGACAGCAAAAACGACGGCGACGACAACTCCGCGTCTTCCGCCGCCGCCGCCATTGTCATTGAGTCCAGCGACGACGCGGGTGACTTTTCGCCGACCTCGACCGCCGTCGCCCAGGCTTCGCCCCGCGCCTCGAGGGAACGCCGCACCAAATTCCGCCACGCCTTCCCAGATTTCACGCCCCAGAAGTTCAAGGAGAAGACGTCGGGGCAGCTGGCCATCCTGGAGTCGAGTTTCTGCAAATGCGACACGCCGTCCGACGACGAGCTGACGCGCTTGCGGGCGCAGACCAAGCTGACGCGGCGCGAAGTGAACGCCTGGTTCGGCGACAGGCGCAAGGGGATGGCGCCCGCCTCCCCCGCCTCCCCGCCCTTCGCGGGTCGCAGGGTGCTGAAGAAAACCCCGGCGCAGCTGGACATCCTGAAGAAAGCGTTCTTGCGCTCGCGTTGGCCCACGGCCGAAGAGTACGACAAGATGGCGGAGGACTGCGGTCTTCCTCGTAACTACGTGGTCAACTGGTTTGGGGACACGCGATACGCCGCCAAGAACAGCAACCTCAAGTGGTTTGGCCCCCACCCCGGCGGCAAGGTCAGTAGATTGCCTCACGCGAGCGGCAGACGGCGGCACCGTGCGCCGACCTCTGCTTGTGCCCCGCAGGTGGACCAGCACTCGCTGGACGGACCCACCCGGACGCCCAAGAAGTCCAGGAAGCGTTTCCGGGGTTGGTCCAGGAGGACGCGGCGGGCGTACGCGGCAAGGCAGGACACGCGGGCGCTCGGCGAGGTCTGTAAAGACGCAAAAAGCTTCAATGCCACGTGCGGTATGAGCGCGGCCCTCGGGTCTTTGTCAATCTTTTTGCGGGGGTGGGGGGTTCTGCCGGCGTGATGCCAAACTTCGGGGACGATGCTTTGTGGAGAACAAATCATTCCCCCCCATCCTGTGGCAACATGATTGATTGTGAAGTACAGCAGAAGCGTGATTTATGAGCGCAACTGGCCTTTATGAATTGGCCAGAATTTTCCCAATTGGTTCCGGCCATGCCAAAAGTCTCCAAATCAAAGCTTTACGGTCGTCCGTTTGTAACTATTGCAGTTGTTTTCTCAAAGTAACGAGCGACGCTAGTTTTTTTTTTTTTTTTTTCCAAGCGGGCAGTCAGTCCGTCCCTGGTCTTTCCCACGTGAAGCCAGCAAAAGAGGAAACGCAGGCGAACGAGGCCAAAACGGGAAGCGGCGGCGGTGGCCGAGTGAGCCCCCCCCCCCCACCCCGAAACTGAAGCATTGTTTCCTGTTTGGACTTGGAGTCGTTGCGACGAGGTCCGAGCTGAATTTCTTCAGCTTTGCCGTGACGTCCTCCAGAATTGTGTTTGTGTGCGGGCAGGCCGAGAGCGGGGAGCCTTTCTTCGGGCCCTACTTCCAGCGGCGAGCCGTGAGCGAGGACCGCCGGGGCGACTCGGCGTCCGAGTCGGACGCGGGCGAGCGCTTCGCCGAGGGGCCCTTTGGCGACCGCCGACGGGAAGAGGAAGAGGAGGCGACTGGCGAAGGAGGCGAGGCGGCAAAAGGCAGCCAAGACCTCCGCGAGGACGCCGACCAAGAAATGATCCAGCAAGCGTCTCCCGGTGCGAGTCCGTCGGAGTCTCAAACGTGAGCAAGCGCTCAGTGCCACTTCTTGTTTTTCAAAGTAAGATGCGGCGGCGGGTTTGGCGTACGTTCCATTCGTTTTGGGGAGAACGGCGCTTTTATTGCGGCCGGAACGTTTTTTTTTTTTTTATTGGCCTTTCTTTTCTTCCTTCGCTGCCCTTTTTCTTTTTTTTTTTTTTTTTTTGGGACAAACATCCCAAACGTTTCCCTGAGCCGATCCTCAGAGATCCATCCCGCCCGTTTCCAACTTTGTCTCCGAGAAGAGAAAGGAAAGTCCACCAGCTGCCATGGAAGGTGCGTCGGTGTCTGGACCTTATATTTCGACTTTTGTGACGGAGAAAAATGTTTGTAATCGTGACGTCACTGGCACCCTGGTACGACATTGTAGACGTAAAACTGCCCCGCTCCAATTTTTGTGATCCAAATCCCCGTCCCGTGACGTCATTTGGACGTTTTGTCGGAAGCGCCGTACTGACAACGAGCTCGTAGCGAATTGCCGAGTTTAAAGCGAACCAGGACTTCGGGGGACGCACTCGGGCTTCAGGAATCAGAGAAGGTTGACCGCCGGCTGGATTTGAGGTTTCGCGCTGGGCGGACACGCCCACACGGTCCTCCATCTTGGAGAGTGGGCTCTGTCTTGTGGAGCCTGAGTTAAATTTGTATTTTTTTTTTTTATTCAATCCAATTTGGTGAATTCCCCGCGGTGGGTCAATGTTTAAAATTTGGATCCCTTTCGCGGGTCTTGAAGGAACGACGTGGTTTTCCTTCCCCGTCGTAGGTGCGGGCGCAATTCCTAAAGATGAGAATATGTCGGCTATGTGACAGTGACCGGATAGTATTACAGTCCTGGACTCGAGCGTTTCAGAGTAGAACAAAGCAAGCACTTGAGAGCAGTCCGACAGCAGTTTTTTCCACTTGCTTTTTTCTGTGTGAAGCCTTTTTAACCACACGTTTATTTATTCCTCTTTGTCTTTGTTTTGTTTATTTAAATTGTTGTTGGTTTTCGCACGCTTGGCCACACCCCTCAGTCGACACGGTGCTTCGTATCGGGCGCCGCGCGGGGTCCCCGACACGCCCGCGTGATTTCCGAGGAATGTCGGGATACACGTGCAGAAAAGCGATGATTTGGCTTCGTCCCATCTTGCTCAACATTGTGAGAAACTAACACTAACCCTAACCTGCGTTCCAAATTAAAGGTCCTTTTTTTCAGGAGTGGGGGTCAAACTGGTGACCCCCAGCCAATAATATTCCAGCTCTTTTCGTTTCCTGACTCCTGCGGTCACACGGTCCGGCTCGCCGCCACACGCCTGCGCCGGGAAAGCTCGTCATTGTGATGAGAAAATGTTTGGCCACAGATGGAAACTGATCAATTCCACATACAATAACGGTTAGCTTACTTTAGTTGTGTGTGATTGGCTGGTGACGGGCTCCGGGCGTCGCCCTCCTCTCGCCCGAAGCCAGCACAGGGACGGGCGTCCGGGCCGGTGCGGAACAGGTGTCGAGGCAGCAACAGCTGTGAACACGCGGCTGTCGTACAAAGCGTCGACGCCGTATACCCGTTGCGTCTGTCACATTCGCTTTTGATGTATAGCGTCGGCGTTAACCTGCGTTAACTCCGCCGGCGTCTGCCGCTCTTCAAAGCGCCGCTCCAGTCTTGTCACTTCCCACTAAGCGTTTGTGTCTTCCTTACATTCCCCGAGCGTCGAGCCAACTCCCGGAGGAGCCCGCGGCGCACGCGCCGTTGCCCTCCGGGATCGCAGGGACCCGTTCTGCGGGGCTCGCGTCGTCCTCCGGCCCTCCTAGCCGAGAACGCCGCCTGGGACGCGGCGGACCTCCGACACGTTCCTGACGCCGCGCCGCCTTTCCGTAAAGTAGAAACGCGAGCCGCTGTGATCAAAGCGAGATCAGAAACTCGTGATTGGAAACGGGACAGACACCGCGGCGACGATGAGCGCGCGCGAGCGAGCGAGCTAGCGGCTGCTGCTGCCGCTTGAAAAGCAGACAAATCAAGTTTGCCAAGCGTGCTGGTGACAAACCCAACCCGTCAGTCAGTGATTAAAAACTCGCATTTCAAGGCCATTTGCACATTTTGTCTTTGCGTCCGCTTTCTTTCCCAAAGGCGCTTGCAGGCGAGCTAGCCGCCATACGCCTGCAACGTTCTCAGATGCGATCGTCACCAAAGTCCAACAAAGATGGCGAGCACAAGATGGTGGTGTAAAAAGCGTTTTATTGAAAGAAACAAATGCGAGCCAAAAGTGGGGGGGGGGGGGGGGGGCGCCTGAAAGAAAAATCGTGTGCGTGCGTGCGTGCGCGTAGGACGGGACGTGTTCCAAATCGGCGCGTATGCCTTAGCTCGGCATCAACATTCTCGCGTCAAGCCGAGCGAGGCGGAACCGAGCCCACTTCGACATTCGTCAAGTCAAAAGTGGGGACCGCAATTTCCCCCCGACCGAATCCGTCAACGGCGGACGTCGGCAAATTCATACTTCAGCGGCTGAGATTGCGTGACAGACGAAGCGTGAATAAGTTGCCGTGCGTTCACGGGCGTCAAATTGTTAACTTTGGGCTATTTTGAAGCGCCGACCTGTAGAAAAGAAAATGCCGCTCCACGTGCCGTCCGTTCGGCACCTCTTTTGGATTTCTCACGCAACAATAGTTCCAAGTCCGGTGGGTACGGCGCCGTCGGGGTATGGGAGCATTTTTACAAGTGCGCGTGCGTACGTACGTGCAGTATCGGCGCATCCCTACGTTCAAAGTACACGCTCGAGCACAGGCCAACACTGCAAAACTAAATATTGCCGCGTGTATTTATCTTCTTTCTGCTGAATACGTTTACTGTACATATTTGAAGAGGTTTTTTTTGTCCGAATTTTGGGCAAGAAAGACTTTTTTTTTTTTTTTTTTTTTAAGAAACGCAATTCTACTAATTCCATTCTTTTGGGTCCAAATGTTGTCAGTATAAAAATCTTGGCTTGAAATGAGATCCTGCCGTTTCTTACAAGAAGTACCGAAAGATTTTGCCGCTCGGTACGCGTTTGTGCCTTTTGGTCCAGTTGGGTCGCGAGTCCGCTCGCAAGGGTTAGCAAAGCAAACAGTTGAACCCCGCAAAGGGGTTCCGTCCGACGCGGGACCAAAGTGAGCGCCTCGCCCCCGTTTTCAGCAGAGGAGCGGCACAACCCACTCGGGGCGTTCGTTGCCGAGCGAGAAGGCGGGGCTTAAGCTTGCAGCGAGAAGGGAGGAGTGTGTGGTCGTTCGGTCTCCTTGGCAACAGGCCTCCCAAAAGTCCCAAAGTTGGCATCAGAATCAAAATGGCTGTCAGCCCCCCTCCCCCCCCCCACGCACGTGGAACTAAACACGTTAGCCGCACCAGCTAACGGTCCCGATCCTGTTTTCCGACACACCTCCTGTCAATCGCTCTTCGGAGGAATGGTGGGGCGGGGCGGGGCGGAGACTTCTTGTTACCAAGGCGACGGCAGCGTGGCGGCGGGATCCGATTCTCGCTATTCGCACCTGAAAGGACGACCAGAGGGACAAAAGTCAAAAACCAAAAAGATTTGAATTGGGTTTGCCAAAGAAATTGGCCAAGAACGGGACCATCGTTTTCCATTTTCTGGATTTGGTCACCGAGGGGACCGACGAGCGCTAGTTGCGGTAGCAACACCAACGGACGTCCGGTTTTGCTGGCAATTCTGGAAAACAGAGTCAAAGGCTGGCGGGTTTTTTTTTTTTGTTTGTTTTTTTTTTAAAATCCAGCTACGCAAAATACGCATCCTCGATTTTGCCTTTTTTTTTTTGTCTTTGGCACGATTGGCTCGTTGATTCTTGACGAGCGCTGACAGCTACTTCTTGTTTGCCGGGTTTTTGTCAAAGGGACACTTTCATGGCTCTCGCACCGCAGGGGGCGCCGCCGCTATTTTGGGCACAAACGCTCGCTCGCACGACGTGGCGCCAAATCACGCACAAAACGGCCCACAGGCAGAAAAAAAACGTTGCCCTCTGCAGATTGCTTTTCACTTTTATTTTTTCAAACAATTTTTGCCCCCCCCCAAAAAAAAAGCGGCGCTACCATAATGGCTAACATTCAAATACAGTAGCATAGTAGGCCTCTGTGTTTTTCTTAAAAAAAGCGTCTTCTCGTTAGCCGGAGTACATGATGGAGTTCAAACGGAGAAACTGGAAAGTCGATCGAAACGGACTTTGGCAAAAGCTCAACTTGCGGACCGCAATTGGTACTCGTAGCGCACTTTGCTCCTAGTCTGCAACGATGACCCCGAATGTCAACAGTTCACCGATTCTCACCGAAAGGCTCATTTTCTTTGGTCACCGTGTTTGGTTTTTTTTTTTTTTTTAAGAATTGCAACGTGACAACCAAAGTTTCATCGAGAACGAGCGGGCGGGCACGCGGGCAACCATTCCGACATTCTTAAGAGTTCAACAGGGAGCAGAAAGGAATAAAAACAGCCTACTGCAAAAAAAAAAGGGAAGTTTTCCAACAAAAGCTCATTGGTTGTGTTTGGGGTCAGGGTCGGGGTCGGGTGGGTGGGGGACACCACACCGAGCTGAAAAACGGGCGGTGCTTCACTTCAATACAGCTAACAAAGGGACGCGAGCAGAAGAGGTTCGGGTACGGTACCTGGCAGAGAGGCTGTCTTGTAACTCGCCGTGCTGCAGAACGTTAAGACAGTTAGCGTGCGGTTCCATCAGCCGGCTCAGCTCGGCCTCCAGAACCTTAGCGCCGCCCTCCTGGCAGCGCTCACGGGAGCCGGACACAGCGATTTTTCCTTGGCGCGCCGGACTTCCGTTCAGTCCGCCGCTGTGGAAAAATTCCGCGTGCAGTGTCGAGCGGGTGTCGCAAAACCAGCGCGCCAGGTCCAGCCGGGCCAGTCCGGGCCAAACCTCCGAAGGGGTCGCCGTCGCCCCGGTTTCAGCAAAATGGTCCTTGAGGAGCACCGCCGGGCGGGAATTGGGAAGATCCTCCAGACGGAAACTTTGCTCTTGAATCCCATTGAGGGGCAGCGTCGCGTCCCGGTCCGCCTCGGTCCTCTTTGTGCCCATCGAGTTGAGGAGGGCGAGTTCCAGGTTATCCCGGAGCGCCCGACGCTCGGCAAACCAGCCCTCGATCTCCCGGTGGGACAAACGGGTGGCGAGCGCCAGATTGTCCGTGTCGCTGCGGGAGATGAAGCTGTTCCTCAGGAAATGCTCCTCCAGGACCTTCAGCTGCTCTGCCGTCTTGCCCTTCATTCTTTCAAGCAGCGGGAACTGAGTGAGCACCGAGGACTTGTTGCGGCACTCTCCGAGCGGAAGCTCGCCGCCCTGCGGCCGCGTCGCCCCGTCCGCCTCCGCGACGGGATTGAGCGTCGCCGTCTCCGCGCTCTGCTCTTCTTGCCCCGGTGCGCCGCCGGGAGCTTTGGCCGGACTGTGCGCGGACCGGATGACGGGGGGCCTCCTGGCGAGGGGAGTGACAAGTCGAGGGGAAATCGGGAAGGTCACCTTTGCGGCCGGCAAAGCGTTGGGGAGCCTCTCTTTGGAAAGTCGAGGCAGAAGTAAGGAGCTTTTAAACGGCGGGGCAAAGATGGGCGGCGGCGCGATCGTCGGCCTCGTTAAGGACTCCGGAAAGACGATGGACGGCAGCGACACCACCGGTTTGGTTTTGGGATTTCCTGACAAAGGGAGAAGCTTCCCTGGCATTAAAGGCACAACGGCGTTCACACCCATCGGGAACGGCGCGCCCAGCGGGTGGCGCTCCTTTTGAGAAGGAGCCACGAGGCCCTCGTCTTTGGGGCCCTCTTGACAGGGGGCGACCGCCATGACGGGTCTCTTGGACTCGGGACCGCAGTGAGTCGTCAGCGATCGTTTACCGACGGCGATGTTTTCAGCGACGAGGACGCCGACGGAATTGGGGGTGGCCTTTGGCAAATGACGCTGTCGGAAGGCAGACTGGGGAAAGAAGAGACGCGTGGACGGGGCCGCAAATTTGCGGTGAGCCACAGGGATGGAACCGTTGAACATCTTCTTCCTGGCCTCCTCCACCTCCTCCGGGGACCAAGTGATTCCCTGCTTGAGCCGCTGGGTGGTGAACCAAACTTTGATTTGGTCCTCCGGGTGCTTGGAAGCGGCCGTTAGCCAGGACAGCTCAGCGTGGGTTGGGTAGGGGAACTTGTTAAAGGAGGTGATCAGAGTCAGGTTGTGGTCCAGGGACGGGTTGTATTTGGTGCTGTTCAGGGGAACGGCTATTTTCGGTTGGGAGCTGATGTTGGGCGGGCGCTGGAGCACCGGGCTGACGTGGGACCGGTTCTGGAGGATGGACGGCTCCGGAATGATGACGGTGCCGTTGATGTTGAGCGCCGCGATCGGATCCTTCCGGTCGGAGACTCTGCTGCCCCCGCGGAGCGACTCGACGGATTCCGGCGCTTTGACGGCGCCGGGCGACCAGGCGTCGCTTCCGCAATGTTCTTCGGGACGGGGACGACCCTGGACTCGGATGGTCTGCTCCAAGATGGTCTGGTTGTCCTTCTTGATCCTCTTGAACTTGAAGTTGCTTTCGTCGGGATGAAGGCTCTCGTTGTGTTTTGTGAGAAGCTCAAATTTTTGGGTGTTGAAGTCACACACGGCGCAGTGGTACAAAGGATTGAGAATGACGTTAGGGTGGCTGGAGTCCACGTGGTCTTTAAAGTCTTTAAGGTTCTGACACCAGAACGGGCAACATTTGCACTCATAGCCTTTGGGCTCTTTCTTCTGCGCCTCGTGGTCGGACCGGGACGCTCCGTCCTTCTCTCTCGACTGCTGCTGCTGCTCTTCTCCTGTCCCGGGATGGAGGTTTTCCTGGTCCGGCCCATCCGCACTCCGAGGGGAGTCACTTTCCGCGACAGGCTCGGACTCGTCCATCAGATTGTTTTCCGTCAACATTTTCACGTCCAAAATTTCGACGTCCGGCTCCTCCTTCGGGTCAACTCGGACCACGAAGGGGACGGAGGACTTTCTGCGACCGGGCATGACGGCGACGGCGACGAGGGGCTCCCGTCGGTCGGGCGTCAGCGTCGAGCGCTTCTGGGCCGGGGAGGGTCTCGGGCGCAAGACGGAGGGAGAGCGTGGCGGGGTGCCGGCCCGGGCTCGGCTCGGCATCGGCATTCGCGGCCGGACGTCAGCCGACCCGGACTTTGTCTCTTCATTCCAGACCTGGCCAAAAGAAAGAGAGACTTTGCTTTACAGATGAAACTGAACTTTCAAAACGTTTACCACGTTTCGGATTTCCCGTGAAACCGGGCCCACTTCCGGGTTTATCCGTTTCAAAGCGTTCCAACTTTGACAGTCAGTAATTCTTCACGGTCCGCAAGCCCCCCGCATTTTCAGTATTTCCTTCCAATTGATCTTGGGCGGCCCGCGATTGGTCTGCGACCGGTTCCGGGTGTGCCCCCGCCTCCATAGGCGGCCGGCCAGGAAGCGATCCCCCCCCCCCCCCTTTCTCGAATGCTCGAGACCATCCCGACTCCCTAACCTCACCGCAATTTTGACGAAAAGCGACGCCGCCGACTGCGTCGTCGACGTGGTCTCCGACCTCCGGGGACGGCCCGAAGTCGAGCGGGCCGATCGCCGAGACGCCGTGATTGACGGCGCGGGCGGCGGCCCGTCAGGCGTGTCGAGGACGCTTTGAAGGGGGAGAAAGCTGAAGACCGAGCTGCTGCGCCTCCTCCTCAAAGCAACTTTGATCACTTTGAGTTGTGATCTTAATGAACTTCATCAGGATTCATTTGCATGACTTCACAAGCTCGCCGGCACCGTGGGAGGGAGGGGCGTCGCTACCATGGCAACAGCCAGCAGAGAAGACAAAGTGCCCTTGTGGCGTCGCTAAACACGAACCGACGCCGAGGCTTGCTGCCAGCGATTGGACCTCGTCAAGACACACAAAAGTGATTG
The DNA here is from genome assembly GCF_019802595.1 of Syngnathoides biaculeatus. Taxonomy (NCBI): domain Eukaryota; kingdom Metazoa; phylum Chordata; class Actinopteri; order Syngnathiformes; family Syngnathidae; genus Syngnathoides; species Syngnathoides biaculeatus. Next base: position 16,705,962 of record NC_084640.1, on the reverse strand, counting down.
GACGGCACCGGGCAAAAATATTCTGTTGTTGGCAAGAACCGGGGGGGAATCATCGATTCGATGGAAAGAGGCTGACCGCATTTATTAAACACACACACACACACACGCGCGCGCGCACTCCCCGAGCAGCGGCGTTTGGGTTGTTTCCATGGCAACGGGCCGAGCCGTGAAAGGGAGCAAAAAATATTTAGCGAGCGCAAAGAGTATCGGGATCATTCTTTCATTTTCACATCAAAAGATGAAAAGGGGACAAAAGTTGTGAATTTCACGTCGAACCTTTCGCTTGATTATTTCAGGGATTTTTTTTTTTTTTACAAGGGTGGTACCGGTACCACTCCTTGACTGTATTGAACGTCGGTCACGTTTGTGTTTTGGGGGAGGGACCAAATTTTTGCCTTTGAAGCGTGAAGTCGACAGCGGGTGACGGTTGCTTGGCGCTCTGCTTGAAAAAAGACAAACCAGACTTTTATTCTGAAAGGTTCTGAGGGAGAAACGTCCTGTGACGAGTGGAGAACTTTCGGCGCAGTCACGCGGTCGCAGCCGCGAACGGCAATGGAGACCCCCACCCCCACCCCCACCCCCCTGGCAGCCATCTTGTTGTGCCATCTGTGGGCACATTGTTGATTATTTTTAGGGCCTCGGTCGGCTTGGGGCGTTTTTGCTGAAACGGGTTTATCCGGAAACGGCGCCAGCTCGCCGACACGTGATGTTTGCTCGGCAAAAGGGGCGTGGCCGACGGAGCCCGCCGGGCGCCGCGGTCACGGGACGTCTTCCTTTCGCGTCCGCGTCTTTGCGGAGTTAGCGTCGCTGAGCTTTGCGTCTTTGTGCGATTCTCATTCGTCACGTCTCAAAAGTTCTCCTGGTATCAGGACTCAATACTCGGACGGAAAAGATGAAATGAGAACTTGACAAGGCCGCCCCGGTGACCGTTCCGACTGCCCGCCAACGGTCATCCGTTTGCGTTGTTTCACCGGGACGAGCGACGCCCGCTTCACGTTTTAACGCATCCGCTTTCATACGAGCGCGCGTTGTGAACTCAAAATTGTCAAGTGACCACAGCAAAAAAAAAAAAAAAAAAAAAAAAAAAAAAAACGGCAAAAGATATGCGGACACGTAATCGAGTTCTACTCTTGTGGAGCGGATTTTTGGAGGCCAGATGGCAGAAAAACCCTCGCGGACGCTCGTTCGCTCAGAAGAAGAAAAACAATTAAGAGGAAACTTTTGGTTTGGTTTTGAAATGTTTTGCGTTATGAGCGTCCCAACATCTGCCAGATGACATCTCACATTTTGGAGCAAGAAAACATGTGAAAATGAAAGACTTGCACAATAAACGATCTCTGCATGTGCCATAAAAAAAAAAAAAAAAAACATTTTGTTTGTTTTCAACGCGATCCTGCTTCTTTGCTCTCAGGCAAAAGGCGCCCCCCCCCCCCCCCCCCCAAAATCGATATGGCCGTCAGTTTGGGAACAACCAACAGCACGCCTTCAAGTAGGGAGTCGAACATGCAACCCTTTAGTCGCAAGATGCACCCTGAGGCCCACTCAATGAGTCTGCGCCCCCTCCCAAAAGAGTTTCAGATTCCTTTGTCTATGAACGGGGGGGGGGGGTCTCTCCAATTATCATTTGGCAGTTTGTTACTTTCTTTTAACACAAAGAACATTCAATGAAAAGAAATTAATAATTTTGTTGTCATCCTGAAATTTGTTTGATGATGGGAAACATTATCGGGTGCTAACGAGCAAAGACAGAATTGGGGGGTGGAGGGGGGGGGGTGTCAACCTCCCTTTCACAGCACTGCCCGTGTGCGCTTTCAAGCATCCAGCGTACGTTAATAAAAGCTCGGCCAAACGCCAAACGATATTTGTCCGGTACACTTGCACATTTGAGCTCTTTGCAGTCGGGTCAAACGTGAACCGACGATCGATCGATTGTCCCGTCGGCAAAAACGTCGCCCGTTGTCGAGCAAAGTCAAAGCGGCGGCGGCGGCTTTAACGGAGACGTTTACTTCGACAATACCACAAAATCGTTCGTCGGTGACCAAAGCGGACCCGGACTCGTTTTACACTTGAGTCGTTGTCAGTTCATTGAAAAAAAAAAAACAAAAAATGAACCCGTCACCCGTGTGTCCGTCATCTCGGGGTGAAAGGTCAACATGACGAGCGGGACCGAACTCGAAGGAGATCGGAGGAGTTCGCCCGTAGAAGCCAGCGACAAAAGCGAAGGAGCCGTCGCCGACGGGTCCGGGACTGAGACGCCGACCCGGTACAGTAAATGGCAACATTCCGGAATAACCGCAAGATTCCGGAATAACCGCAAGATTCCGGAATAACCGCAAGATTCCGGAATAACCACAGCATTCCACTTGTGAGGGGAACAAAAAAAAAAAAAAACAAAGTCCTCGTGTCATTTTGGGCGACGGCGGCGTGGCGGGAGAGCCGCGCCTTTGGCGCATTCGCCTCGTGTGCTGACGTCTGCGCGTCATCTTTCAAAATTAAAAATGAAAAAAAAAAAAAGTTCCATTGCAACTTTGCCACAAACCTGCCGGGCTCGAGATGTCCCCACAGGACAAAAAGTAAGTAGTGGCGGTCACACACACACCTACAAATAAAAAAACGTGCACAGTTGACAAACGGCAAGTAAAAGGTATTAGAAAACGATGCACAAAAACACAAATCAGCAAAACTTCCAACGTCCAGACACGCGCGTAGAAAAGCGCACGCGCAGTCCGACTTTACCTCGGCTGACCCCGCGCGCGCGTGTGTGTGTGTGTGTGTGTGTGTGTTAGCTTAGCTTAGCTTCGGCGCACGTCGGCGTCCAGCACGAGAACCGCTCGAGCTGCACTCGAGGGGGAAAAACAAGCGGGGGGTTCGGTTCCGCTCCGGCTAAACAAAACAAGTTAGCCTCGGCTAACTGTCACCGGCGGAGCGGAGGTGGCAAAAGGTGGGGGTGAGGTTGGGGGGGGGGGGGCGGCGTTGACCGAAGTTGCCCCCTAGAGGAAAAAACCGGCGCGGCAACACAACAAGTCTGACTGCGACCCGGGCGGCCGACAAGTTGCCGCTAAAGTGCGTCTTACCCGCCGCCGTGGATCTGTCGCGCGTGTCGCGCGTGACGCAGCCAGAGATTGAATCACGCGAACGCGCAAGCACGAGCGCACAGAAGAAGAAGAAGAAGAAAAAAAAAAAAAAAAAAGAAAAAAACTACTTGCGCGGACGGCACGACGCGTCACGTGACCTCGACGTCACGCTCATTTGCATGGTGAAGGCCCCGCCCCCTCCGCACTTTGCTTTTTCTTCATTTTAGGACGCATTTTGTGGTCGTCCCAATAAAAGACAGACATCTCGCAGCCGTCCTTGAAACAAAAATCAGAAGAAGAATTCATTTGAAGTCTCCATTCAAGATATCCCGCCTTTCGTATGCAGAAACCGGAACACCGTGAAAACGGAGGCCTCGACGGTCTCAGTCGTCTTGACGTCACAGCTCGCCTACTGTGACGTCGGCGGACCTTCGACCCGATGATTGTTTTCGCACGCGTGGCAGGATCGTCGGCGTTTTTTTTTTTTTCAATTTGACTCATGACTCGTGACCTCTGGCACTCTTTCCTCCCGTTTGTCCTTTTTATTTCTTCTCAATACGATATTCACTTATGTCGTGCGTATATTACTGTATATGATTGTGTTTACGTTGTGGAATCGAGAAATAAAGATGCTAGGGCGACCCCTGCAGGTCGCTTCCTGAACTCCACACGTGGTACATTCCACTACTTCTGACCCTGGGACGTCACAAGGAAACTCGTGACCGTGAATTCGCTCGTCCACTTTCTTTCTTTCTTTCTTTCTTTTTTTTAATCTTCCAAATTTATTGATCACGTGAATACGGATCAGTTTTGAGAGTTGCGCACGCGGCCTGCTGTGCGTCCTCGTGTTCGGGTGGGCGTGGTCTCTGGAGAACGGGGTCAGGTGAGGTCGCCGGCAGCCGGCGGCAGCCAATAGAAGAAGAGCTCGCCCGACGCTGCTGCTTAGCAACGGAGGGGCAAAAAAGTGCAGCTTTCTGAAACGCGGATTCTGACCCCGGCCGGCATTGGAAAGATGAAGTGAATAGATGAAAACAAGCGGCGAAAATGTGAAATTGGATCTCGTCATCTTGGGGATAGAAAATGGTTGCTCCCGTCCGTCGAGGCCGAGTTTTAAGTGGGGACCGCTTCAGGGTGGAGCTAATTGGGACCGTCCCGAGAGCAGAGCAGTAAGCGGATGGATGAACGTGACCCGGCTGGACTTGCAGAAGGGCTCTGAGACTTTGGCAATATTTCAAGTGACAAAGCATTTTTGGACACGTCTCGTTGCTTTGATGCGATATCCCTTCTCGGGAGGACGCAAAGACAATACGCTGTGAAGACGTGAAGCAATGACAAAATGAAAAGGTGAAGATCCTCCTGACGGTGAGAAAATGACGCAGACGACACCTCGGACTTTACTTCCTTTATTGCGTTGACAAACTGGACAGGAAGTCGTCCAAATAAATTACTTTGCCTGCCGCCACACTTCCTGGATGTCAAGCATCATCACACGCCCTCTTTCCGAGAGGCCAACATTTACGGACGGCGGCCAATCAGACGCAGAGGCGGGGCCTCGTCCGACTTCCTGACCTCCAGGAAGTTCTGGTGAACAAGAAGCACGTACAGAGATTACATGTGTTAGCTACGCTCCCTCCACCGGGCCTCCCCTCGGATGGCGTCACTTCCTGACGCCGCCTCGCCGGAGCCTCCTCTCCGCCCCGTCTCCTTCACCCCGAGGACTCGGCTTCAGTTCGGAGCGCTCCGTGTCCAGGACGGGGCGCGGCGGCGGGTAGTCGGGTTGGTAGTAGCGGTACGGGTCGTCCTCCTCGACCTCGCCGTAGTTGGGAAAGATGTTGGACGGCAGCTGGACTGCAGGAACAGTGACGCCCGCCGTCAGTCAATTCAGTCGCTTCGCCTCTGAGAGCGACTCTCCGGCACGAGTGAGCACCCCGAACCGAGACTTTCAACGCTTTCGATTGGGTTAGCGGGGCAGGAAGAAGAAGAGGATCAAGATAACGACGACGACGACGGGCCGACGAGAGCTTGGAGGAAACACGCAGCCGACTCCAGACACCCGATTCCCTGCGTACCTCCGACGTTGTAGCCCACGCAGGAGTTTTGGTCACAGTAGCCGGGAGGCCCGGCGGAGCCCGCCGGCCCCGGAACGCCGGGGCGTCCCGGCGCTCCTGGATTTCCGGGTCTTCCCGGCGGGCCTTGGCTGCCGAGTCTGCCTTGACCGGGAGGACCTGCGGCGAGATGGCGGAATGTAACCTCTGAGAGTGGAGGGCAAACGTCATGAGGGGTTTACCAGGGGGCCCCGTAGGTCCTCTGGGGCCTTGAACTCCCACGCCGGCAGAACCCTTTTCACCCCTCTCGCCTGGGGGACCTGCGCACACACCCACCCAACTTGTAGGAACAGCCCCCACATTATCCCCGTCGGGAGTCGGCCCGCGGCACCTCGTTCTCCGGGTTGCCCGTTCTGGCCATTTTGCCCGGGGAAACCGGGCCTCCCGGAAGGCCCTTGTTCCCCTTGGGGGCCAGGGGACCCATTTCGACCGGGCTCTCCGGGGGGTCCCGGTACGGTGCGGATGGTCACCGACGAGCTCGGGGCGTGGTTCAAGAGGGAGTTGAACTGAGCCATGTGACCTGCAACAAGCACGGCGGGTTTATGTAGAGAGGCTCCTCCGAGGAAGTCCTGCGATTCTCAAGTACTCACTCTGGATCAGCTGCTCACACACCTGCCTGGCGATGGTCTGCACCGTGGCCGTGGACTGCAGATCGCCCTGGCAACGCAAATACACAGAGTGAACTTACAGGAGGCGAGACAAAATGGCAGCAGGGCTGGATGGCGTACCCGTTCCCCTTTGTCACCCTTGCTTCCTGGCGGACCCTGGAAACACATGACAGCACATTGGAGATCTGCCTCGATCGGCCCTGATCACTCAGAACATTGATCGACTGCAGCTTAGCGGCAGATCTCGCCGGACGTGTCTGACAGTCCGGATTTTGCCCTTGTGGGTGAGTCGCGCGGCGATGGGAAGATTCTGGTGACAACTGCCGATTGAGTTGAATCACATTTTGTAGAGGCACGGTTCCCACTTAAGTGTGTGAGCGGTCCCCGGTTCAAATCCCAAGTCCGGCTAGTTCAGTCGGCCCGGACGGGGTAGGAGCTCGGGAACCTAACGCACGATCTGTCTCCCTGGCACCTTTGTTCAGAGGCGTGATGATTTTCAATACTGGGACTCACCGGCGGTCCGAGTTCTCCCTGTTTTCCTGGGGGCCCCGTGTTCCCGGGGGCCCCTGGGGCTCCTGGACTACCCTGCGCATGGGAGGAAAAGTCCTCTGTCAGCCACACACCGTTATCACCACGCCGTTGGTGATATCCCGAGACGGAATCTCTCCAGTCGTACTCTACGTTCTTTCAAATGGCTTACAATAGTTCCGGAGGGTCCCGGTCGCCCGGGGGGGCCGTCTTTGCCCGACTGCCCCTGTGGACGAGAAAAAGAAAAAAAAAAAAAAAAAAAAGCACCCGTGTGCGCAAAACGGGGACAAAATGGGGTTGACCACAGCGAATGCGGCGCCGCTCACTCGGGGGCCGGGAAGTCCCTCTCTGCCAGGAGGGCCCACTCGGCCGGCCACGCCCTGAAATCCAGAGGTCACTCAGAGGTCACCCGCCTGCCAGGTTGGGAAAGCGCGCGCGCGCGCAACATTTACCTGCAGACCCTGTTGACCCAAGTCTCCCTTCTGTCCTCGCTCCCCCGGGGCACCCTGCACGCGAGGATAGGCACACGCACCGGAAAGCATTCATAAAAAGGAGCTAACGTGGGGGTGGGGGTCTTACCGGGGTACCCCTGATGGAGCGCCCGCTGGGACCCATCGGTCCCGGCGCTCCCTGGGGTCCTGGTACTCCGGGTTCACCCGCTGCTCCGGCAGGCCCCTGGGGGAAGGGTTGACGTTAGGGCTGCGTGATATCGATCGGACCCCAAAATGACACCGCGCTGTGAAAGAATGCCGGCTCGGGGTCGGACGACTTCAATTCCAAGGCAAACGATTGCAGTTCCGAGTTGAGAATTCTAAACTTTGAATGACGCTCACTAGTCCCCAAAAACAAACAATTTCTTAGCCCCCTCCCCCATCATTTTACTGACAGGGAAAAGTGGCAACAACTGGTGAGTGCATCTGCCTCACACTTTTGAGGATCCGGGTTCAAATCCCAATCACATCCCAAAAACATGCGCGGTAGGTTCATTGCCCGTAGGCGTGAGCGCCAAGAGTTGTTTGGTCCGAGGTGCCCAAGCAGTTCGGGGTGCACTCAGACCCTCGCCCGAAATCAGCAGGGATAAGATGGCCAGCTTAGTGAGGATAAGCGGGAAGGATGTTGCTCACAATATTTCATTTCCCCGTTTTTGCCGAACATTCAGTCACGCTACAATCTCGAAAAATTGAGGGGGAAAAAAAAAAAAAAAAAAAAAAAAAATCACTTTCAATGAGAAATCGCGGGGGGGGGGGACACACACAAACAAAAACATGCAACGCAGTAGTAAAATTAGCTAAATAAAATCCATTCCATATTCCCATAGTGTGATCATACGCGTTTTTAAATGTCTGAATTTTCTTCTCTGAATTCTTTTTGTACACTTTTGCGTCAAATATCACAAAAGGAAGTATTCCCTCGCATTAACGGAGTGTCCCCGAACACACCTCGAGCACTCACTCAGCTCCCTGCCTGGTTTCATTCAGGAGCAAAACAGGAAGTACCGCATATGTCCCATCTTTGAATAGTTGCTACACAGAGCTCCCTCTAGTGGTGACTTTTAACAATACACCGCATATGAACGCGCACCAAGAGGCCAGCAGACTATTGCGATGAAGACGCTGAAACAAAAATATCGCGCAGCTCCAGTCGCCATCGTGTCAAGACAACCTCACAGCCTCAAAAAGCGGATGCGGAGTCCCGGGCTCCGTCCGGGTCGGCACTCACCGCTGGACCTGGCACGCCGCGATCCCCTCGGGGTCCTCGTACTCCCGGCCCTCCCTGGTGGAAAAGACCAGAATGTGGACCGGCTTCAGAAAGCCGAAAAAGACGCGTGCGTGCGTGCGTGCGAGGGGGGCTCACAGGGGGTCCGGCGGGCCCCGGGGGGCCTTTGCTGTCCTGGGTGCAGGTGCAGGCCTTGGGCATGGCAGGACACTGGGCCTCGTTACGCTGGGGCGTCACAGCGGCGTTGTTGTGATAAAGACCGTGGAAAGAGACGAGCTCCTCTGGGCACGTCGGAGGACCCGCAAGCGTACGGAGGACTCACCAAACCGGGAAGTTCGCAGCATTGATCCCCGGAGGCCCACGAGGTGCTGCACGCAATGTCGAACATCTGAAGGTCAAACTGCAACACAGTGACTGTCAAAGGCGCCGCTGAGCCAAAGCCAAGCCCAACCCAAACACTTTGTCTGCCGTACCGGTGCCGAGCTTTCCTCCTTCCCTCCGGATCCGACCGTCCTGCCGAGAACTTCCGTCCCGGCCGTGCTGATGTTTCCCGCCGCTCCGATGGCCTTGGTGGACACGGCCTGACAGTCCACCAGGACACTCGCGCTGGTCTTGCTGATGACCACGTGAAGCTGCACAGTCGACACGCGTCTAAGGACCTTCCGGTCTTCTTCGTTTGAGGGCAACACGATGCGGTCGCAGAAGACACAACAAAGCGGCAGCGCCCTCACCTTGTGGAAGCTTCCGTGGAAAAGTTTTTGGATGTGCGGACCCTCGAAGGCCACGCTCTGGAAGCGTCCTCTGTAGTCGTTGCTGAAGAAGGTCAACGTCTGCGCTGCATCTGCACCAGGAGCCGACACCGGTGAAATCCAAGTCTGCCGGTCTCCCGAAATAACGCAGCAGTCCGGACTCACTGTCGAGGATGACGCCCACCAGTGGCTCGTGGTCCCGGTCCAGGACCTCCCACAGAGCGAAAGGTTCTCGGGGGGTGCCGGGAAGCACGCGGAACAGCATTGTGACGGTGTAGTCTGACGGAAGACCTTCAGGGTGCAGAAACCTGAGGAGAGGTGAAGCATTCGGAACCTCCATCACAACATCTCGGCGGGACCGATGTTTTCTTTTGCCCCTCCTGAGATTGAGCGGAACCTGGTCGGCTGAGCCAGCAGGGCGTCCCTGTGCAGCCGGAAGCACGGGAATGCGTTAAAGGTTCCGGGTACCATGGAAACGCCGGCCAGGCTGCCGTAGCGCTCCTCCAGCAGGCCGAAGAGCTCCATCATACGGAACCCTAGCAAGCGCAGCAGGCATCTTTGGCGTTCCACTAGGCAGAGCTCTCTGAAGGTATTACCAGGTCTTACCAGGAGCGGTGCCCCCGTTCATGGCCCCCGGAGGACAAACTGAGGACACACACACACAACTTTTATTGAAGCGAAAAGCGGCGGACACCAGGAAGTCTCCGTCCGGTCCGGCGGTCCCTCACCGGCCGTAGCAGCTTCGCACACGAACGTCACCAGCCTCTCTTCGATCTTCTCGAAGGCGTCCAGGTCGTCCACAAAGAAGACGTGTCTGTCGCTGGGTTTGCTGGCCATGCTCACCAACTCGCCGTAGTCCGCGTCGGCGAAGCCGATGGCGAAGACCACGAAGCCTGTCGGGACGCCGCAAGAGTTACGCCGGTGAAGGTCGCGCGCAGGATGCGGCGAGGAGCTCGGCCGACCTTCCGCCCTCATCTCCTCGGAGACCTTGTTGACGTCATCCTGCGACCTGCCGTCGGTGAGGACCACCAGGACCTTGGGGACTCCCCTCCTGACGCCGCCCTCTGCCGTGAAAATGCTGTCTTTGGCGTGCTGGATTGCCCGACCTGAGCGGACACGGCGCGTCAGTGCGTGGGGCGCGGGACAGGACGGGCTCATTTCTGATATCTTGCCTGTCTTGGTGTTCCCTCCCTTGTAGGAGATTTTGTTGACGGCATCCAGGAGGCGCTCCTTGTCGTCGTACGCGTCCAACGCAAATTCAGTGCGCGGGTCGTCGCTGAACTGAGCGATGGCGACCTGAGCCAGGCGGGAGCGGCACGGGTAAGCGTCCGCAAAGTAGACGGGCCGGCCGAGACGAGTGACTACCTGCGTGCCGTCAGCTCCGATTTGGTCCAGCGCTCCGACGGTACTGAACAAGAACCGGATGATCTTCAGGAAGTTGTCATCACCGATACTCCAGGAACCGTCCACCAAGAACGCCAGGTCGGCTTTGGCCGCCTTACAGACTGCACGTGCCCGCCATCGCAAAGTCAGCCAATTGGACGGTTTTACCTCTTCCAACTCTGCCGCCCCCCGCTGGTTTGGTAGGTCGGCCGGTCGGTCGGTCGGTCGGACGTGCGCTTACCTTCCTTGGCGGGAGGAATTGTGGGTTGCGGAGTGGTGGTCGGCGGCGCGGCGGGCGGCCGGGTGGGGACGGCTTCTGTACAGAGGTTGACAAATCTGAGATGTCGGGTCCCGTCTTTACGCGCCGTCGCTTACTCACGGGTCTCGGCGTTCGCGGTTACGGCCGGGCCTTGGGTTCCGTCCTGCAGTTGGGCGTAAACGCTGATCTTGTGCGGCGTGTTGGGCCTCAGGTTGTTGAAGCAGTGGCGACTCGATCCGGCGCTCAGCTTGGCTTCCTCCACGTGACCGCCTGCGGTTCAAAGGCGACACTCGTTTATTCTACGCTTGCAACGAATGCGTCTCAGCCAAAGCGTGACGGGAGCCTTAAGGAACGGCTTTTTCCCTGCGGCTGCTGGACTCTGACACCCCCCGAAACGTGACAAAGTCTCCGACAGCCCCTGAAATGAATCAATGAATCAACCGCACTTACCGCAGCAGGGTCAATTTTCATGTGAACCAAACAACACGGAACGTTTGTCAAAGGACGATTTCCTGACGCACGTCACGGCTCTGCTTCCAAAATGGACAAATTGGATGAAAACAACTAATTTCATTCAAAAAAAAAAAAAAAAAAATCAAAACTAAACCACCGCGCTTTTGTGCAAATTGTGTTTGAATACCAGCAAAGTCCTTCATCCTCTGACGTGCCGTGCGAAAACCATTTCAAGGTCATACTGGTCTGGTTTTGGCCAGGGATTTTTTCGACAACTTTTTGGATTGAAATGCAAAGAAATGCATTTTTTCCAGATTGAACAATATTCCCGTCCGTGTCATATATTTGATTGCGTCTTTCCAGTAAAATCCACGTGAATTAAACCGTGTGACTTTCCAGGAAAAATGTGACAAACTGGATCCATTTTTTTGGAATGGGAGCGCTTGTCGGTTATTGAAGTACTGTTGATGTATTTCAACTTTTCCCGCAAATGCGCATCGAGTCCCTTCGTGCTTGTGGCAGCGGGACGCGTTAAGACGGCGGCAGAACTCACTGTTCGCGGACTCGATGACAACCCTGTAGGCGCCGGCGTGCCTCAGCGGCTGCCACTGGGCGCACATGCCGTTCGTCCTCTGCTGGTAAACGCTCAAGTCGCCCACCGCCAGACGCACTGCGAGGACACGTCGGTCATCTTACGACGTGACATTCTGACCGGCGCTCCTCAAGGGACTCACGTGTCCCCGCCCGGCCCGACAGCGCCTCGCTGGACCCGCCGCCGTAAGACGCGAGGACCTCGACGCCGTACTCGGTGCCGCTGAGAAGGTTGACGATCATCATCGTGTTCACGTCTTCGCCCACGAAGGTCTCCAGGGCCGGGCCGGGGGCTGCGGGACGTACGGCGCGTTAGAAGCCGGGCTGCCGACGGCAACGCCCCGCCCCGCCCACTGACCCGCCAGCGGCCGATAAACCACACGGAACCCCGTCGTGGGAGAAAGAGGAGGGTCCCAGCTGATCCGGAAGCGGTTGTACCATTCCTCGGACACGCGAAGGTTCGTCGGAGGCGAAGCTGGAACTGAGAGGCGGACCAGAGAAGTGTAAAAGGGAGAAAGACAACGGCGAAACAGAGAGAGGCCAAGGGGGGGGATAAAGAGATCTTGGGACGGGACGAGGGAAAGACGGTTTAGAGGGGCAGGAACAGGCAGAGAAAGAGGGGAGGAGTTGGACAGACGGATCGGAAAACCGACGGAGAGAGCGAGACGGGCGGAAAAAGAGAGAGGGGACGAGATAGAAAGTGACAAAGGGCGAGACAGAGATATGAAAAGAAAGCGCGATAGAGACAGACAGACCTTGAAATCAAGATGGGGGGAGAAAAAAAAAAAAAAAGACCAAGTGAGAGGGAGAAGGGCAGACGGGACAGAAAGCAGAAGGTGGGAGAGACAAAAGAAGAGCTAGAGACTGATAGAGTGAGAAAAGAGCGAGAGACGGAACGAAAGAGGGCGATGTGCCGATTGCGGCCGAGGCTCAACACCCCCGACAGGCCTCTGGCGAAAGACGTACGCGTTTGTCCGCTGGCCGCCACCGTCGGTCCGTCTCCGTCCGCGTAAACGGGGGTGACGGCCATCTTGTAGCGGGTGTCGGCCGACAGGGGTCGCAGAACCAAACTGGTCTGCGTGGACGGAAGCGTCCTCTGACAACAAAACAACAACAGCACGTCGGAAACTTGGACTACCTAACGGCCGTGCGGGTCCTCTGAGCTTTGGTGCCAAAAATGAAGCAAAGCGTCGAGAGTCTTCGTCAGTGAACGGGCCTTTGACGGCAAGCGCCATCTTGCCTTTGCCACACGGTCTTACCGTCTCTTGGCTACCGTCCGCGCCGCCGTAGCTGAGGCGGTAACGGCGGACGTTGTGGGCGTCCGCGTGTTGCCATGACACCCGCACGCTAAAGGCGGTTTCCTCATCGACGGTCACGCCCTGCACGCCGCGACGAGGAGCTGCCGCCGCGACAACACCACGAAAACGAAGACAACGGAGCCCGTGAAAGGTGCGTTCACTCATCGAGCGGGTGGGACCCAGCAAAAACCAAAAAGCTGACCTGGGGTGGCGGCGGTGGTCACGGCAACAGCGGTTGTCCTCCCAACTGCAAGTAACCCGAAACAGCCTCAATTCAGTACCGTGCGGCTGTCCGCCTTGTTGTTCATTTGCGAGCGGGCCCAACGTACCGGTGGACTCTCGCAGGACGATCTGCTCACTCTCCACTTCGTTCCTGTAGATGGCGCTCATGAGGACCTCGTACTCGGCGGCGGGGCGGAGTCCGGTGACCACGTAGGTGTTTGCGTTGGCGTCGACCATCACCTGGCCGCACAGAGACGCGGCCGGGTTCAAGGTCGACTACGGCGTTTGTCGAGGTGGAGCTCCCGCGACCCTCGTGAGCATCAGCGGATGGGTGACGTTACACGCACACACCAACCTCTGCGCCGTCGCCGCCGCCGTCCACGGGCGCCCACCCGAGGCGGTAGAGTGCCACGTCGTCAGCGGGGCTCCTCCACGACACCCGGAAGCCCGTCGCGAAGGCGTCGCGGGTCTTCACGTCCGCCGGTTCCGGAACGTTCCCTGCGCGCATCGGAAGCCCGTCCGCGTCTCATGCGTGTGCGTGCGCAAGGCGTCGTCACGGAGATGGCGCGAACGCATTACCCGTGGAGAAGGTTCGCGTGACCGGCTGGGCCGGCCCCCCCTCGTACGTGGCGACGACGCCCACCGTGTACTCGGTCAGAGGGCTCAGGTTGCCTAGCAACCAGGTGGTCTCGCGGCCCACTTCCACCTGCGTGCGGGGACGCAGCGAGGTCAGCCGACACGTCATCACGCTCACCCGTCGACGTACTTGGGTGACCTGGTCGCCTTCCGCGCCGTCGCTCCTGGCGTAAACGACGCTGTAGCCCGTCGCGTCGCCGGAGGCCGAGTCCCAGCTGAGTCGGGCCGAGCCGTGGCCCACCTCCGTCAGCCGCAGATTGCTCGCCGGCGGAGGCGCCGCTGAGGGGGGGGGGGGGGGGAGGGCGACGTGAGCGGACGCGCGACATCAAAGTCCTCGGAGCAAAGAACGGCGCCGTGGTAAAGGTCAACCGAAGGCCGAGGCGCCGAACGGGAAGCGCAAAAAGCCTCGAGGGCGGGACGCCGGCAGAGCGGCCATCTGGCGGGCACTCACGCGTGCGGAGCTGCCCGGTGACGGGGTCGCTGGCCTCCTCGCCGTACATGGCGTAAACCGCCACCGTGTACTCCGTCGACGGCAGCAGACCCTCCAGCTCCGCCTCCTCCACGTCCGACGCCACCTTCACCTGCGGGCGACGTCGTCATCACCACCTGACATCCCGCCTCGACACATTGGTGCCGCGCAAGGCTCATCTTTGCACGATATCATCTTCAGACGATACTTCATCCTCTTGACGTCTTGCCAAGAGGACAACGGCGGACCTTCCCTCCCCTCACCTCCTTCTCGTCGTCGGGTTCGCCCCGGGTGAGCGGCGCGTAGAGGATCATGTAGCCCGAGGCGGCGGGGGCGGCCCCCCAGCGGACCCTCACGGAGCGGTGGGTGGCCTCAGACAGGTCCAGGCGCTCCACGGTGGGGAGGGCCACTGCGGGGTCAACACCACCCGGGTTAGCTTTCGGCCCGAGCTCTTTCCCGATCGGCCGTCCTCACGTACGCGTAGCGGCGCCCCCTCTCAGCGCCTCGCTGGCGGCGCCGCGGTAGACGGCGAACACGGCCACCTGGTACTCGCTGAGGGAACTCAGGTGGTCCAGCAGGACGCTGCGCTCCCGGCCCGGGACAACCTGGGAGCACATCGCCGCGGTCACGCTCGCCCGTCGGGAACCCGACGGCCGAGCGGCGTTACCTTCTCTTCCGGCTTTCCTCCGCTGGCCGGGTAGTAGACCACGCGGTAGCGTTCGGGCTCGACGGCCGGCGGCGTCCAGGTCACACGGAAACTACGCGCGGTGATCTCCGAGGTCACCAGGTCACGGGGAGGAGCCGCGACTTGGGGGGTGAGGGCGGGACCTGCTCCGACTGGAAGATAAACACAAAGGCATTGAGCGGCGCGAACCGGTCGCCAATCTTTGAGTTGCTCCGGCGTACGCCGGCGCCTCCGCCATATTGGATGCGTCACATCCGCTCCTTCAACTCCGGACCGGACCTCAGAAAGCCAGAAAGGATTCAGTCAGCCACAAAGTCAGCGAGCGTGCTGGCAAAATGGTGGCCGAATCCAATTCAGATCTGCCTGAACCACGTCTCACGTCGACGATATCGGCGAGCGGCAAAGGCGTGAATTGCGTGCGCACCTGCGAGCTCCTCCACCGTGCGGCAGACGTTCCCGGTGAGCACGTCCACGATGTCACTCATGGCGTCGAAGTCGGCCACGTTGTAGACGTGCCTGTCGGCGGGCGGCGACGCGATGGCCTTCAACTCGCCCTCATCCGCGTTCTTCACGCCTGCAGGGAGGGAGGGAGGAAGTCGGCCCCGCCTAGCGGCAACCCGCGCCGTGAGCTCGTACCGACGGCGAACACTCGG
This sequence comes from Syngnathoides biaculeatus, assembly GCF_019802595.1. Taxonomy (NCBI): domain Eukaryota; kingdom Metazoa; phylum Chordata; class Actinopteri; order Syngnathiformes; family Syngnathidae; genus Syngnathoides; species Syngnathoides biaculeatus. The sequence goes on along the minus strand of NC_084640.1, from coordinate 16,690,533 downwards.
ATGCCGGCGTCCCTCAGGGTCCTCGCGGGCGGGACCACGTCATCCTGGGACTTCCCGTCCGTGATGAGGACGGCCACCTTGGGCACGTCGGCCCGGGATCCCGATTCCGCTCGGAAGCTGTTCTCCAGGGCGAAGGTCAGCGCCAGACCTGCGCGAGGTCACGAGGACGTTTCAAGGGCGCCTTCCGGTCACCTGGACAAGGTGCTAGCGGCTCATTTTCCGCTCATGCTATCGTCGGCCCGCTGAACTTGCTTTTCCAAATCACCTGACATGAGTCGTTGAAATATTGCCAGTTGTTCTCCAGCAACATTTCATAACCATTCGTGATCCCAGCCACTTATCCTCACGAGCGTCAGAGGAGTGTCCATCCCAGTTACCTTCGGGCGGGGTCTCCATTCCAGAGATGGGATTATTATTTTTGGGGGAATCTATGTCGTGACTTTGCTTCTTCTACAAGCGTCACCCGACCCGCGTTTGGCGTTAAGGTGAGCCACCCGAGAGCCTCGTGCGGGTTTCGCGATACAGCCGAGTGACGGAGGCGTTTCCGTCTTTGCCGTCCCCCCGCTCGAAACCACCGTGGATGAGCGGCGAGAGCGTCGGCCTCACAGTTCTGAGGACAGGGGTTCAAATCCTGTGCGGAGTCTGCATGTTCTCGCCGCGTCTGACTCCGGGCACTCCCATTTCCGTTCGATGGAGACTCGAAATGGCCCGTCGGTGCGATTGGGAGTCTTGACTGTTGTCTGTTGTCTGCGTGCCCTGCGATCGGCCGGCCTCCTGCCCGACGACAGCCGGGACGGGCTCCGACCCTCCCGTGACCCTTGTAAGGATAAGCGGCTCAGAAAATGGATGCTCGGACTTTCCCCAGACATTGGATTGTCTTGACTATTATGGGCTGTAATTCAGAATCAGCACAGGCGACGTCCACACACGAAAAGACCAAAAATGCCGGACGCTACTTTGGCTCTTTAGCGTTTTGAAAGGAAAAAGGACGACGTCGTACCCGTCAGAGTGTTTCCGCCCTTGTACGGCAGATTCCTGACGGCGTCCACGAGGGCCGCTCTGGTCTCGTGACTGTTCAGGTGCCACTCCGCCCTCGGCTCGCCGCTGAACTGCACCAAGCCTGCGCAGGCGCCAAACGCACGTCAGGCGCGTGCCGGTGCCGCGAGAGGCGGGAGGCGGCTCACCGACGCGCGTCCGGCCGCCGTCCGGCGCGACGGCCCGGACCAGGTTCTCCAGGAAGCTTCGGACCAGGCGGAAGTTGCTGCGGCCGATGCTCCACGAGCCGTCCACCAGGATCACCACGTCGGCGGAGGCCGAGGTGCCGCACGCCGAGCCGTCCTCGCCTGACCACCAACGCACAAGCGCGCACGCTGACCGCTGCCAAGATCTTGCAAAATGGGTCGGACTCGCTCGAACCGGGAGCGGAACGCTTTCCGGACGTGCACCGCGTGTTCCCCGTCACCGTCCCGAAATGGCAACCCGGAGATGCCGGGTGAAATCCTCCCATTGCCACGTTCGTATCGCAAATCATCTCGTCCTATTGAAAGCGGCGTTGACCCGTTGCTAACCTGCAAAGGAACTAAAACCCGTTTGAAGAAGGGAAGACGCGGAGTGACCATGGGCAAATTGGCCTCACACTTCTGAGGACGCGGGTCGGAATCCGTACGTGTGAATGGCCGGAAATAGAAGGCAACGAAATTTGCCGTCGCTTTAGAATTGATCGCGCTGCTCCTTGTGGTGCACCCGCCTCGGCCATCGGGAGGCAGCGTCGCGCCGTTCAAGTCAAGGGTTAGTTTGTTGTCAAAAACCGACTTTTGAGCACCATCTCGTGCAAACGGGCCGGGAACAGCTGGCGCCGGCGCTCACATTGGCTCTCGCCCTTCAGCTGTAACATTCTTGCGTGCGCCGCACGAGGTCAAAGTTGAGCTTCTCGCGAATCTTTCCGCGTTCCGTGAGCGCAACGTCGAACACGACGCGACTCGTCCCACCGCGGCGCCGGCAACCCTTCTCAATCGCGCTGGAATGTTCTTCCACGTTCACGAGACAAAACCCCACCGAGGTCGCGAGGGCCGCCCGTAGCGCTTTGGCTCGGCATCGGCCCGAGCGTAACACACGGCGACCCGCTGGGATGCGTGACGGCTGCGCGTGGAACACATTCGAAATGAGCGGAAGCCTCCGGTCAGGGCACAGAAAAGTTCTGCAAAAGAGGCACACAATTCCTGAGAACAGACACAAAGTGGGTGTCGAGAAGCGCGCCATCAAAGGGACGGCGGCGGCTGCGGCGGGCGTGCACGGGCAGGCGGAATGAGCCGCGCCCGCCGACGCAAGCGCAGACAAGATGAACCCCGGGCTCGGGCTCACCTTCGGCGCCGGCGCCGGCGTCCGCCGCTCGGCCGTCCTGCGAATTCTGGGACCGGAGCGCTTCTTGTCTCGACCGCTCAGCTGAAGCCGAAGAAAAAGGACAAAGTCGGCGACGTCGACTCTCGGGCCTTCGGGGGCCCGGCGCCGCGCGGCTGACCTCGGTGCGTGGCCAGCAGCGGTTTGCTCCTCAGCGCCCCCCTCAGGGCAAACACTTTGAAGTCGTAATCTCTGCTGGCGTCGAAGGTGTCGATCAGCAGCTGGGCGTCTTCTTTGGCCACGCCCACCTCCGTCTCCTCGCCACCTGCTCACACGCGCGCACCCGTCCGTGACCCTGGCGCGCACGCCCGTGACCCTCTCGCCCATCTTACCGGGCCGCGCGCTGTACGCCACCACGTAGCCGTCCAGCGGACCTTTGGGCTCCTTCCACGAGACCAAGAGCTCGGTCGGACTCAGCGCTTTGCTCCGGAACCTTCTCGGAGGAGATCCTGGACGAGCGTCGACGCACAAACGGCGGGGAGGCACTCATTGAACGGAAGCGCACGAGATCGACGGCAGCCGCTTTGGGAGATGGCGCCCGTTCCAATTGCCGTTACGTTTGACGGAGAGCCACAACAACTCTGACGTGGTCTTTTTTTTTTTTTGCGAACGGCTCGACATATTATCGACGCCGTATTGTGGAAATTGGGAACACGCGCCATTTTTCCGCTTTTTCACGTGAGGGATTTACAGTCCATCGGGTTTCTATTTAGGAAAAGAAAGCAAAGGGAACTTTGCTTCCAAAAGGGGACCCAAAAGTGTCGACAAGACGTACAGTCATTCGTAGAATTATTGGGAGGAAATAAGACGACATGTGACCCCCCCCCCCCCCGCTTACCTTGGGCAAGGTGGGCGCCAAGCACCAGGAAAGAGCACAAAGTCAACATCCAGCGGCGTGACGTCATCGCGCAGTTGCACTTGCAAGAAGAAGAAAAAAAGATGAAAAATGAACAAACAGAAGTGTGATGATGATGATGATGATTGAGGTCGGCGCCAAAGTTGCGGCCGTGCTCGCGCGTGCTCGCGAGCAAGAAGCCGAAGACGCGTTCTGCACGCTGCGCGCGTCCTGCTCTTCTGAGGCTGAAATTGAAGCCCCCCCTCCCGCCGGAAGTGCTTTCAAAATACTACCGTGACGTCATCTTTTGAGCGGCGCTCGGGCTTGGGGGGCGGAGCAACGGAAAGTTTCAATGAACTTTGGGCTAGTGACGTCATCCTGTCGTCCCGGCCAGCTGCATTCATTCTACCTTGGAGGGCGGGTCGCGCCACTTCCGGTTCGCCTGCGAACGGTCCCGCGGATTGACTTTGGATCCATCCAGCCCATGGTCGCGGGGACCTGGAGCCCAACCCCGCCCGGAAGACACTTTAAAAAAGAAATACTCTCCTATGGCAGCTGTGTGTTGACTAATCCGAACCCTTTTTCATGCTTATGCGCTGATACTCACTTTTTTTTTTTTTTTTTTCCACTGAATACTTTCTCGGTCTTAGTCAAGCAACAATTTGGATGACTAATTTTGACTTGAGTCGTCTTATTCTAAAGTAGCAGTACTCTTACTTGAGTATAATATTTTCCATATCTACCCAACTCTTATCCTATGTCTTTCTAGTACTTGGAGATAGCATAATCGAGCTAAATATGGCTATCGCCTGGCTATGTTAGCAGATAGATGGATAGATTGCACCCGACAGCCAGGTGAAATGGTGAAGTGCGTCATCTATCTATCTATCTATCTATCTATCTATCTATCTATCTATCTATCTATCTATCTATCTATCTATCTATCTATCTATCTATCTATCTATCTATCTATCTATCTATCTATCTATCTATCTATCTATATCTATCTATCTAGCTATCTATCTATCTAGCTATCTATCTATCTGTCTCACGGAATCTAATCTGCCGACCTCTCCCCCCCTATAGCGACTGACCAAAATAAACACGCACATATCGACGTGCAATACCGCTACTGGCCAAAGGGGCGCAGCAGTGTACAGGTGCCGAAAGTCCTGAACTTCCGCTTTTGGACCCTTCCGTCGAGCTCCGGTGGGGAGAAAAGCGACGGAAAATATGCAATTACTGTCTTCCAAATGTCTTATTGCAGTCAAATCAATAACAGGATTTGGTTCCCAGAAACAAACAACAAAAAAAAATGTCCCAACGTATTGAGTGTGTGGCTCAGTGTGTGTATAGAAGGGGCGTCGAAGCCCGTTGGGGCAAATATTAACTGTTCAAAGTACATGAAAAGGACATCAAACCTACACTGTGTTTGTGCGCAACTGACAGCACACAAAGCCAAGCGCAAGTCCATCTCACGCACACGCGCACGCAGGTGACATTTGTGTGACTCAGCACACACATCGACACACGACTCCTGGAATCTTTTTTTTTTTTTTTTTTTTTTTACACGTGGGAAGGCAAACGCTACTTCAAAAAGCATATCGCCGCTCACGATACGGTTCAAAAGTTAGCCGGGAGGTTTGTCGCCGTTGACAACCACCGACCAACGCGTCGGGAGTCGTTCTTCGTCCCCGACTCCCCGATGACGGCGATGCAGTCTTTGGATTTTTAGGACACGGGCCACAGGCCTGTGGTTCCCTTATTGCATTGCACGGTACACGGAGGCCACCGTATGGACTCCAGGGGTGTCAATTGGGTTTCACGCTCGATCGTTCCGGATCACGCGGCGTAACCGTCGGACGCGCGTGCCTAAACGGTAAAAGGGAAGCTTTGAAGGAAAGTTTCTAATCCATCGTTTGTCTTATTTTTACAAAATGAAGGATGCAGACAAGCATTGGAACACTTTGAATTATTCTGCTGTAAAAAGTGACAATAAATTGTATGTCGCGTTCATATTCACGTTTGCATTCTTCCCAGAAGGTCTTGCTAACCGCGGCACCGCTAGCCACAAGCTTAGTTGCGTCGTGTTTGCTCGCAGAGTCGGCGTGGGCTCCAACAAGGGTCCGCATCAAAACTTCTCATTTTTAGGACATAGTCTGACAAAGTTCGGCGGGCCACGTCAAATGACATTCGGGGCCAGATCTGCCCCGTGAGCCTTCAGTTTGACATCGGGGCTCGCCTCTACAAAATGGCCGACCCGTGCCCGTCAGCGAGCGAACGCGCGACGATGACGTTAGCCTGTTAGCGGCTAATCGACGAGCCAGAGGAACGGTGGCCTCTCGGCACGTAGTACGGGACTGTCCTGGCGCGCCGAGTCCTGAGAAAGTCCAGCGCCGCGCTCAGTAGGAAGCGTCCGAGGCGGCCAAGAGTTAAGCTTAGGCGGCAAGAGGTGGTGAGGGGGCGGCGCAGGGGGTGCCCGGCGACAGCCCAGGTGCGCCGCACTCTCGACCTTCCCGCCGGGACGGCGGCACTAAGCCCGGCCCGAGGTGACGGCTGATGCTTTCCGAGATAATCCGGGCCTGGGGCTCGCGCGCGTGCGTGTGCGTGTGTGTGTGTGTGTGTGTGTGTGTGTCGGTGGGGAGGGGATGCGGGGGGGGGGGGGGTGGTCGGCGGAGGGGGGGGGGGTCTGTGTAAGATGAGGACAATGACAATGTTGAAAAGAGCAAAGAACGCAACATTCCGGAAGTGAACTTGGTCAAGTTTGAAGCGTTTGATCGGCACATGAGAAAGAAAGAGGTCAGAGGTCATGTGTCAGGTGGATCCAGCACATCAGATGTGTTGCCCCCCCCCCCCCCCACCCGCACACACACACACCCGACTCCCCCCTTCGCTTCGTGCTCATTGGCTGAAAAAGACAAACAATGACATAGTTGGGGGGGCAGCGGGGGCACAAGCGGGGGCAGGAAGACGGGAGAGAGAGAGAGAGAGAGAGAGAGAGAGAGAGAGAGAGAGAGAGAGCAGGTCTGGCATCGATCTGCACAGGCGCAGAGACTTCTCCAGGCGGACGTTGGACACTTTTCACTTTTGACTTTGTTGTCTTAGCGAGCAACATGCTCATCAACTATTTGGTAAGTCGGCCTTTCGTTCTTTCTTTCTTTCTTTCTTTCGTTCTTTCTTTCTTTGCTCTCACGCCGCCAAGTCCCGCTAAAGCCACGAGGATGACGCTGAAGCGCTTTTGCCCGTCGCGATAAGGTCCCCGCTTGTGTTCTGGGTGTGCAGTTGTTGCTGGCGTTGGGCGGGTGGCGCCGTGACATCACGGCGGCGTACGTCTTTCAGGCCAGTCGACCCGCCGAGGCCGGAGATGCCCCGCCCACGCACGGCAAAGGTGAGAACGCTCACGGGAACGCTTTGGATCGGCGTCCCCTGTGTCGGCTTCTTTGTTCCCGTGGTGTTCCCCCCCGCGGTCGGGCCCTCGTTCCGTTCCCTTCGTCCGCCGTCTCGTGCCTTTGGTGTGTCCTCGGCGGGGTCCCTCGTGTCCCCGTTGTCTCCCGCCTGCTTCCTCGCGTCCCCCGTGTTTGGTTTCATGCGCCCCTCTGGTCACGTCCCACGCGACCCCCGGCGTCTACCGTGTCCCGATCTTTGTGTCCGGTTCCACGTGACCCCGATGTCTACCGTGGCCGACTCCGGTACCTGCGGTGTCTGCGGTGCGGTCCGTGACCGCTTCCTTGTGCCGTGTTCCCTTGTGTTTCCGGTCGCCGTCCGCGGCATCCCCGCAGCGGTGTCGGAGTGGGTGAGCTCGTCGGGCTCGTGCAAGGGTCGCTGCTTCGAGCTGGAGGAAGCCGAGCCTCCGGGGTGTCGTTGCGACAACTTGTGTAAAACCTACTACAGCTGCTGCTCGGACTTTGACCAGCACTGTCTGAAAACCGGTCAGTACAACCGACGCAGCGCACCAGTCCATCTCGATCTTGACGGCCGCCCGTGTCACCAGCGGGACGCTTCGAGTGCCGACCGGAGCGCTGCGGCGAGGGGAGGAAAGACGAGCACGCGTGTCACTGCACAGATGACTGCCTGGAGAAAGGAGACTGCTGCTCCAATTACAAGGCGGTCTGCCAAGGTACCGGCGCACTTCCTGGGGCCACTTTTGCCTTTTGCTGACTGCTTCCTGCTTGCCACACATTTACTTCCTGGCCCGCCGAAGGTCCGCACACGAGGTTGACGAGGTTCACTTTCCGTTTCCTGATCCGCTCCCCCGTGTTTGCTGCTGTCCAGGCGAGGAGTCCTGGCTCCAAGGAGACTGCGAGGAGATCGTCAGCGCCGAGTGTCCCGCCGGGTGAGTCGGCCTGGACTTGCTCTCCTGCCCGTCAGCGATCGGCGGAAGGGAAACGAGTATTTGTGCGCTTTCTCGGGCCCGGCAGTTTCGTCCGGCCGCCGCTCATTATGCTGTCTGTGGACGGTTTCCGGGCGTCCTACCTGAAGAAGGGCGCGTCCGTCATTCCCAACATCCAGAAACTCAGTAGGTCGGCCCCGCCCCTCACGCCGGGGTTACGCCGTCCGCAGACTTACGCTAACGCCGACCGGGTTTCCCCCATCAGGATCGTGTGGGACGACCGCTCCGTACATGAGGCCCGTCTACCCGACCAAGACCTTCCCAAACTTGTACACTTTGGCCACGGTGAGTCACGGGGTCTGTTAATGTGTAGGGTTAGTCAACACCGGCACCCGCTACGGGCCGGCGGGTTCTTACCGGCCCCGGGAGCACACTTTGGGCTGCGCTCGGGCTCCGACGCGGCGTGCAGCAGGAGTCCCTGCCGCGGTCCGGACCGGAGGTCGTGTCGGTGCCGGGTCACATTCTGCCATGTGAATTCGAGCACGCCCGAGGTGGCGCTGTGTGACCTCCTATGTTGTCAACCGGACAGGGTCTCTACCCAGAATCTCACGGAATCGTGGGGAACACCATGTACGATCCGGTGTTCAACGCCACCTTCAGCCTGCGTTCCCGGGAGAAGCTCAACCATCGTTGGTGGGGCGGGCAGCCGGTGAGTTGCGAGGGGGCGGGCTTTCGCACGTAACTTGCCGTTCGCTGCCACACGCTGGTCCCGTCCGCAGATCTGGATCACCGCTAAGGAACAAGGCGTCAAAGCCGGAACCTTCTTCTGGCCCTGGTACCGGGACGGCGGGACTGACGGTGTACCGGGTACCGACGCCCCCCCCCCCCGCTGATGCTGTCGTCGACTTTGTTGCAGGGTCATCGAACTGGAGAGACGAATCCTCACCATCCTGCAATGGCTGAAGCTGCCCGACCAACACAGGTCCAAGACACAAGCGCGCGTCTTCCCGTGCGCGCTCCTAACGCAAGGCTGTGTTCTGCTTCTGTGTACGCAGGCCTTACGTGTACGCGGTGCACTCGGAGCAGCCTGACACCTTTGGACATCGTTGGGGTCCCCTGAGCAGCGAGGTGAGCTCGGGGCCGTGGCGTCAGTCCGTTGAAAACGCAGCACAGCAGACGAGTCCAATGTACAAGAACCGCAATCTAGTAGAACCTCAGCGTTGCGTGCGTGTGCGCGCAGCTGGACAACACGCTGCGGCAGCTCGACGGCGTGATCGGTCAGCTGATGAACGGCCTGAAGCAGATGAACCTCCATCGCTGCGTCAACGTCATCGTCGTGGGCGACCACGGTGAGGCCCCCCCCCCCCCCCTTTGCCGCGATGCCGGACGGCGGTGACCGCAAAGCCGTGCCCGCCGCAGGCATGGAGGAGGCGCACTGCGACCGCACCGAGTTCCTCAGCAGTTACCCGCTCAACATCGACGACATCATCCTCATCCCGGGCTCGCTGGGCCGCGTACGGCCTCGAGACGCCAAGTCCGCTTCATGTTAGTCACCTCCCAGTTTTTGCGAGGCCGCTCGCTGCCCCGCTGAGCTTCTGCTTTTCCTGTTCTGGACGGCTCGGACTTGGCATCCTCTTCCTGTCGCACGACACGTCCAATTCCTCCGCATTTACCTCTTGCTAAACTTCCCCCCTATCCATCTACTTCCTGCTTGCTTTGCCTCTACTTCCTGCCGCGCGTCGCCACCCCCACCCCATTCTCACAGCCGGCGTGCGTGTCATCCCACAGACGACCCTCAGCAGGTGGTGGCCAACCTGACGGTGAGTAAAGGGCGCCCAGCACCCCCCGGCGAGCGCGGCGCGGCCTTGACGTGGTGTCGCTGGCGCAGTGCAAGATGGCGACGCAGCACTTCACGCCCTACCTCAAGCGACATCTGCCCAAGCGACTCCATTACGCCAACAACCGGCGCATCGAGGACGTGCACCTGCTCATGGAAAGGAAGTGGCACGTGGCCAGGTAGCGCGTCACGCGGCCTCCACGTCACGCGTCGGCCAGACACAAAGCGCCATTTCGGCTATCGCGCACTTTCGTCTCGCTCACGCGCGCCTCTCCGTTGTCGCCTGTAGAAAAATGCCAGAAAAGATGCGGACGCGCTGCGGCTTCTTCGGCGACCACGGCTTCGACAATAAGATCGCCAGCATGAGGGTGAGCTTCCCTGGTTTCCGCCGGCTCTTTTCAATGCGCGTCCTGACCAAGTTCCCCGTCCCGGCGTAGACCATCTTCATCGGACACGGGCCCAGCTTCCGCTTCCGCGCTCAAGTGCCGGAGTTCGACAACATCGAGCTTTATAACGTCATGTGCGGTGAGTGTCGGGGCGGGCGCGGGCGGGTCCGAACGCGCCCTCTGACTCTGCCGTCCCTCGCGACGCAGACCTGCTGGGCCTGAAGCCGGCGCCGAACAACGGGACGCACGGGAGCCTGAACGCCATGTTGAAGTCCCCGCCCTTCCAGCCCGTCATGCCGGAGGAAGTGGCGCCGCCGGCGCGGGACGAGGACCCGGCGGCGGCAGCGCCGGGAGCTTCCGACCTCGGCTGCAGCTGCGATGACGAGGTCAAGCCGGGCTGTGGCGCTGGGCGCCGGGCGGGGACGACGCAGCTTACGTCTTACGTCTTTGTGATTCCTTCCAGAACAAAGTGGAGCGGAACGCGGAGGCCTTCAGCCCCGCCCGAGACGGCCTGGACAATTACAGTAAGACGGACGTCGCCCGGAGACCTCGGCCCTCGGTCCCCGACGTGTCCGTCCCCTAACGCTCGAAGACGTCACAGCTTACGTTAACTCGTAGGGCCAAATCCGCTGCGTCCCTAACTTTGGCGGGACCCTCGCCCACCGACGTCAGACCTGACGTGGCCCCTTTGGTCGCCACCAACTTCTCCCCTCATGCCATGTATCGATTTGAGGAATATTTGATCACATTGTATTGTCGATACTTTTTGCGAGACGCAGAGTCAGCCCCCAACAGTTTGCCGGCGCTGTCGGAGAGTTCCGGGGATGTGGCCTCGCGCGTTGTGGTCCAATCGGTCTCGTCTTTTCGTTCTTTTTTTACCGGCTTCTACCTCGTCACTGATGGTGTAGTGGCACGCGTGCCTGACTTTGGTGTGGGCATCGTGGGATCGATTCCCGCTCAGTGTTGTTATCTGGGCCCCCCCCCCCCCGGGTGGAATCTGCCTTTGGCCTCCCGTCACCCTTGTGAGGATAAGCGGCTTGGCTAACGGATCTCTTCTTTGCGCGGTAACCTTCTGGACGTGATTGAAAGAAAATGAAAAGTCGGGCCAGAAATGGACTTTTAACTCCTAATGAGTTCTTCTGGCGTTTTGTTTTCCGGGCTTGCGTGTGGAGGGTCAAGAATTTTCATTTTGGTGCATTTTTTCATATTTTGAAAGACGTGCAGCAGGCAAATGTCATTGATCTGTTTGGGATGTTTACCGCGGTTCAACGAAGCCGCTTGACAACGTGAGGTGCGATCCGGTTTTAGCCACTGCCAAACTTGAATCCAACAAATGCTGGCGACCGCTCGCTTTGCCATTTTAGGCCGTCGCCAACGCCCCCCCCCCCCCTCCCTTATTTTTTTTCGCCCCGCAGACGTGACGCAGCTGCCCTTCGGCCGCCCCGCCGTCATGTTCGAGGCCCGTTACGTTTTGTTGCATCACTCCGACTTCATCAGCGCGTACAGCCGCCAAGTGGCCACGCCGCTGTGGACGTCCTTCACGCTGGCGCCGCAGGTACGCCGTCGGGCCGACGCCCCCTTTGGCTCGGAAGCTTCTCCCCTCTGATTGGAGGGGGAGGAGGATGAAGGTCAAAGGCGAAACCGGGTAATCTACGACCTTTGGCGGTGGAGGAAGAAGGTGAAAAGTGGGCGGGGCCACGGGGGAAGGTGACTACGCATTTTTTTTTTTTTTCCCCAGGAGGACCCGACTTCTCCCCCGGAAGGTTCTGCCGGCGACCCGTGCCCGCGAACGGACCCGCGGGTGTCGGCCGAGCACGGCCCCAGCTGCAGCGCCTACAAGCGGAACCGCCTCCTGGGCTACGGCTTCCTGTTCCCGCCTGGTAAAGGAGGGCGCTGAGGGCGTCCACCGCTCGTTCTTTTTATTTGCCATTTCCTGTCCGCAGAGTTGGCGTCGTCGCCCGAGTCCAGATACGAGGCGTCGCTCATCACCAACAGCGTGCCCATGTTTCCCGCCTTCACGAGTGAGTTCAACAGGTTGCGCCGGCGCCGGCCGGCCGAGATGTCGCTGAGCGGGAGGGACAAAGGCGGCGTTGTGTGTCCTCCCTGGGACGGCGCGTGCCACCCACCGCCTCTTTGTCTGATACGTGACGTGTGCCCGCAGGAGTGTGGCGTTACCTGCAGGGGGCGCTGCTCAGGCGATACGCACAGGAGAACAACGGCGTCAACGTCCTCGCCGGGCCCGTCTTTGACTACAACTACGACGGCCGCCGAGATACCTTGGAGGAAATCCGAGAGTGAGTGCGCTCGTGTGGCGTGGCGCGGCGGCGGCGGCGGCGGCGGCAGTTCAGGCGAGTAACCGTGGCGGTGTGCAGGTGGTCTCCCGGCACGCCGCCCGTGCCCACTCACTTCTTCACCGTGGTGACCGGCTGCCGCCAGGCCAACCGAAGCCTGGACGAGTGCGGGGGCGACCTGAGCGTCTTCTCCTTCCTGATTCCTCACCGAGATGACAACAGCGAGACCTGCGACGTGAGTTCCGTTCGGCGCCGGGAGGAAGCGCTTCTTCCCCGAGGCGGCGCGCCCTTTGACCCGCTTCCCGTGCGCAGAGCGCCGACGGCGAGGAGCTGTGGGTGGAGGCGCTGCTCCAGCTCCATACGGCCAGGGTCCGGGACGTGGAGATAATCGCCGGACTCGACCTTTACCGGGCCACCAACCGGAGCTACAGCGGCATCCTCAGCCTCAAGACGCACCTGCGCACCTTCGAGGCAGACGACTGAAACCGGACGAGGAAAAAAAACAAACAAAAAAAACAAAAAAAACGACGCCCGACGCAGACACCGAAAATACTGACGCCCGACCGGCTGGCACTCGACCGACTGAACCTTCGCAACAGATTATTGTTATTTGATTGCATGTGTGTGTGTGTGTGTGTGTGTGTGTGTTCATCCAGCGTAAAAGAGGAACATGCCGGAACAAAGCGCCTGTTGGAAAACAAGCCAGTGGGCGTGGCTAAACATATGGACATGTTTGTGTTTCAACTTTTGGTCATTCTTGCTTTTGGCTCACAGGCTTCATGCTAAGCTAAGTTGGCGTCTTATTTAACACACCCACCGCAATAACGGCGGCTTGTTGCCCGCAAGCACAAGTAAAGGACTTTGTTACGAACGACTTTGCCGTTTGCCATTTCTCTGCGACGGCCTCGCAAAAAGACAAATCCAGACGAAGGCGAATGACGCCGGTTGTCTTTTGGCGCATCTGAAAAACGGCCCCAAAAGTGGAATCGAAGAGCTTTCATTTGCTTTCCACGCCGCTGCCCTGAGAAAAACGATTTGGAGGGAAATGTGCGCCGCTTCCCATTCAAATTGTGAAGTTTGATTGGGCCAAGTTGGAATTTTTAAGATGACGCCGTGACAGATTTTCATGAAAATCCGAAATTGGGAACATCACACCAAAAATATCCCCTTAAGCACAATTTTTCCACTCTTCGTTGGTCTCGAGAATGTCATTCAAATCATTCATTGTGCAAGCTGCTTATCCTAAAAAAGGTCACGGGAGCGCCGAAGGCGAACGTTACGCAAACCGGTCTGCAGTAAGTCAGGCGGCGGGCACGTATCGACAGCGTCACGGAGCGGGAATCGATCCCACGCCGCCCGCACCAAAGGCAGGCCTGTGTGCCGCTACGCCCCGCAGGTTGTCAGCTTGCCCGGTCCCACACTGGCAACTCGCCGGGCCGAGGCCGGGGGAGCCCGTTGCGTCGTCAATATTGACGGCCGTCGCAAATCGACGCCGACATTTAGCCGCACAGTGAAAACAATCAAGCGGAATTGCTGGTCCCGACGGTCCCGACGGTCCCGCGGGTCCCCCTGACTCCACACAGCTGCACCCGACGAGGCGCTCGGACTTCAAATAGCCTCGCGGCGACTCGGCTCCACCGGCAGGCGAGCAGAATGTGGTCGAGTTTGAGGTAAGCGGCGCTCTCGGTTGACTTTGAAGCCCTTTGGACTCCCGGTCAGCCCGTTTTACTTCTACTTCCCACGCTCAGGGTTCTGGCGCTCCAGCTCTTCTTGCTGCTGGTCTTTGGACAACATGCGAGCGGTGGGTTGTTCGGCCTCCGCTAGTTCCAATGCCACGCTTGGAATGTTTGTCTCTTGAAGTGTTTGGGTCTGCTTTGAACTGTTGCAGCTTTCGGGCCTCACTTTGCGCCGCTTCAGAGTTTCCCACGCGGCCCCAAACCTCATCGGGCTCCCGCCGGCCTGCGAGCTTCGCTGGCGTCAGAAGGTTCCGCCGCGCACCTTCCACCAAAGTACTTTGGAAGGGTCTCTGAGCAGAACCGGTCGCCCGGCGGAGCGCGTACCGAAGGCGGTCGGGAGGGTCTGAGCCCCGCGGGCAGCGCTCCCATTTACAGACTTGGATTAGCGCAGCAACATCAGACCGATCCCGCCGACGACAAAACTCTCCAAAAGCGCTGGGGAGGCGCAATCGTCTCAAGTCAGGGAATCCAGATGGTGGCGCCAGTGATTCCGCCAAGGTCTGAACTAAAATGGCCACAGCGCTATGAGAAAGCACATCTGACGGCCAGGTACAACGCTCAACCGCCGCAGGATCTGAGGCAACTGCGCTATGAAAAACTACCACAAGCGCGCTCCAGGTATGAACCCAAAGGGCCTCAGAGGTACGCTAACCCGCTGCAGGCGCTACCGAGATACGAACCCAAAGTGCAGCAGGTTCTGGCTTGGCGGCGGTACACCCCTCGACCTCCGCAGGCTTTGCAGAGCTTTGGAAAAGTGCGGCAAGCTCCTCCGAGGTACGACTCCAACGCGCGACAGGGGTACGAACCCAAACTGGCCGCGGTCCCAAGGCCCCAAGGCCCCAAGGCTAAGTTGAGTCCCAGACATTTCCAAGCCGACTTGAGAGATGCTAGTTTTGTTCCGTAGGACAAGCTGGAAGGTGAGTTTTGAGAAATGAAATGGAGACATATTTTGAAGACTAATTCTCCCACCCCCAATTTCAGGTTGCTGGATGAATGGATCTCGATCAAGTCTTTTGGCTCTTTATTGACTTTTGAAATAAAATGAAAAATGGCAAACAGTCTTTCCTTCATGGTTTCTGATTGGCAGCAGTGGGGCGGGTCTTGACCTGCAGCAGCTCGTGGATCGGTCTGTGACTGTCCTGGTACAGGTCCAGCCCCGTGATCCACTCCACATCTCTCACACGCGAGCGGTGGAACCAGACGTGATCCTCCACCCAAGACTCTTCGGCTTCGGCGCTCTGTCGAAACGACAAAGGAGGCTTCAGCGCATCTCCGGCTTAGCGCCGCGGCCTCCGGTCTCTGTTCGCTTCCATACCTGGCAGTTCTCTGCGCCGTCCGCTCTGTGAGGCAGCAGGAAAGCCACGGCGCGCAACCGTCCGTCGCACTCGCCCGGCGATCGGCTGACGTTTCGGCAGCTGGTCAGCACCGCGAAGTAATGGGTGGGGACGGACACGTTGGCGGGGGACGCCCGCCTGCGGGGGCGGAGCGCCACAAATATTGACGGCGATCTTAGCCAGGCTGAGAAAGTTTTGCCAAATGTAAAAGCAGTTTGGCTTCAATTGATTTTTGGAACCATTTTTCATTGGCCAATCTGAAAGCGACTCGCGCAAGTCGGTCGAAATACGACTGAGCGCCTTTTCAAGTGTCAGCCCGGGCGACAAAGCAAAAATGAAAGAGTCCGACGGAGGAAAGTTTGTGATTCAGAGTCCTCGATGACCGTACGCTTTGGGGGGGGAGCGGCGTACCCCAAGAAAAGCCACGGGGACTACGTTAACCCGGGATTTGTTCCAGGGCAGCAAAATTCCACGTGTGTCTTTCCACACTTGGCCAAAAAAAGCCGATTTCCGATTCCTCCCGCGCCCCAAAAACGGTTGCTGTACACGTGGCGACCAGTTTGGGGTGCTCCCCGCCTCCGTTGCGATTGTCTCACGGGGGAAACGGGTTAAATATGTCATGTCGTGTCATTATTCAAGCAAAAGGAGGATTAAACCCTGAACTGGTCGCCTGTCAGATATCGACACCGTCGCTGAGCGGGAATCGATCCCGCGCTGGTCCGCACCAAAGGCAGGCGTGCGTAGCGCTACGCCATCAGTTTTTTTTTTTTTAGACACGTGACATCAAAGCACAAAGTGGTCCGAAGAGCCCGACCGGCGATTCTCACCGCGCGATGAGCTCCGGCGGGTCGTGGCGCCCGTCGTGGTCGTGGTCGAAGGCGGGCCCGCTCAGCACGTTGACCCCGTTGTAGACGGACGCGTACTTCTTGAGCAGCGTGTCGTGGAAGAAGGCCCACATCCCTGAGATGGAAAAATTGCACATATTCTTTATCCTCTGCAAAAAAAAAAAAAAAATTGCAGCTCAGCGAGTCATTTCTATAGCTGAACGTGTTGAGTATCAATCAAAAATCGGCTGAACTGCTGCCGTTTGCCATCTGGTCCTCGAGTACTGGAGGACATTTTTTTACGCTACGTGTTTCAATTGTGGCCGACTGATTTATTTGGATTTGAGGAATCCTGCAATTGACGTAAATCATCAAATAAAGGATTTTTTTTTTTTAATGGCGTACTGTGAAATCGGGGGTACATGGGCACCACGTGGCTGCTCAGCAGGGCGTCGCCCCGCTCCTCCTCGTCGGGGCTCAGACCTGCAACGCGAGAGCGAGGTCAGCCGAGGTCGGGCCGAGGCTCGCCGCGGAGTCCCGCCGACGCGTACCGGGCGGGTACAGGAAGCCGCGCCGGAAGTCGCCGTACTCGTCGCACGGGCGACTGTCGGCCGGAGGAATCCTGACGTCGGCCCGCAGGCAGTCGGGCCGGACGGGCGCCGACGGCTCCGACTTGTTCTGCGAAACGGAGAAAAGTCGCCTGTCGTCACCCGGCCTGGGCTGGGAGGCGCCGAGTACGAGTACGAGTACTGCCTTGCTTATCGCTGCCGTTCCAAAACACACGTTTGCATCTTCTACTTCTGTCTTTGTCCGAAACTGTGCGGCCGACCCGGACCCGACCTCAAGTCGCTCAAAGTTATCGAGCCCCATTCAGATTGCATTGAAAGGAGATATTATCTGGGGAAACCCCCCCCCCCCCCCCCCGCAGCAAAATGATTGAATAAGTGGGGTTAAAGTGCCAATACACAAAAAGGCTTTGCTGCGCCCAAAAAGTCAAAATGAAAAACAATCCTCTGCGGGGGCTGAACCGCCACTAAGCGGGCATCACGTGATGAAAACTGCCACTCGATCCAATTCGGTCAAAATGTATTTATTTTCTTCTTTGCTTGAGGATTTGTATCAGTACTTCAATCGCAGCGGTCAAGTACTTTTGCCAGCTGCGCCCACATTGCTGTAAAGTCAAAACGGTTGACATACCGGCGCAGCCACGCTGAAGGAGCTCCACAGCGCCATCTTCTGGTCCTTACTGTAAGCGCTCACAAACGCCTCCTGGTGGAGGAGGCAGTAACGCTCGCCGCGCCGCAGCGAGCGAGGACGACCGAACGGCAGATGATTGCGCCTCGCCGCCGCCTCTGCCCGACAAAGAAAAATGAAGACGATGAGGAGCGTCGACGAGCAGAACTGCACGCGGAGCGGAAGCCGGAAGAAATCCAATCGTCCAATCCTCATCTCCGGTGGACCGGAGAGCTCCCTGGAATGGCCGCCGGTCGACGGCTTGTTGCCGGTACGCTGATGCGGCAGTCTGGCGGTGAAAAGCTCGGGAAAAGGGCAAGGCCCGAGCGCGGATTTCAACCCCCAACATCATTCGGGGGAAGACCGGAGGGATGGGACAGAAGGCCCGCTCACCTTGACCGGACGTCATGTTGAGGCGACGGTTGGCGGCCGTGACGGCGTCGGCGCTCTGCGGAGGAACACAGCAACCGGTCAGGAAGTCCAAATACGTGTACCGGGACCAGTAACCGAACTGTCCCAGAGATAATGTGGGCAAGAGCTGGAACGGTAACAGTCGCACCGACGGTCCCAATAATGGTAACCGGACTGCTACAAGTGCAACTATCTGAACCGGGAACAGCAAAAGCAAAAGCAAAAGCAAAAGTAATGTCAATAACGTGGGCAACAGTAGCATCAACGCTAACCCTCCTATTTAAAAAAAAAAAAAAAAAAAAAAAGAAAATAGTCCCAGGAACGCTAACAGGACAGTCGCAGCCCTAGTAACAGTCACACTAGCAACAAAAGTAACAGTAACGGCTAACGAGGCGCAGTAGCAACCCCAATCACAGCGCAGAAACGGTCACAGCAACGGGCCCGAGGTGACGGGGCGCCGGTGCGGGTCCGGCCCCGTAGCGACCCACCATGTGGGGACAGGAACAGCCCAGGAGGTTTGGCGGCTCCAGGCTGACGAGGCGACACTCTGCAGGCGCGCTTTGCTCCTCCGGACGCAGCGGCGAGTAGAAGGGCTGTCGCAGCAGGTGGTTGAGGCTACCGTGCGTTCCGTTGTTGGCGGCGGGCGAGATCTGCAGCACATCTGCGGTCACACGACGGTCAGGTCAAAAGGTCGCTGCGCCCAACCAGCGAGCGCGTCCACTGACCACACATCAGGTTGTAAAGTTCGATGTTGGCGAAGGGTTCAACTTCCGCCCGGGCGACAAACTTCGGTCCGTGAGCGACAAACATGGCCTGGCGGGGACGGGGAAAGCTTCGGGTTCGCGACGCTCCATCTTGGCCTCCGACGGTCTTTCGTACTCACGTGCATGCTCTCCGCGTCGTTGTCGTAGCCGTGTTGGCCGCCGGAGCAGAACCGCAGCGACCCCGGAAGTCTGGAAGCAAATGTCGACAATGATAATGGGCGACGCGGGCGCAAGCACAAGCACCAGCGGCACGGACGGCGACCTCTCGAGCAGCCATTTGGGCTCCACCAGTATGGTGACGTCTTCGATTCGACGGCTGTTGGCGTAGTGAAGCCGTTTGGGCAGGTGCCACTTCAGGTACGGGCGCAGCTTCTGCGTGGCCCGCTTGCACTGCAATCACGACGGACAAAAGATTGCGCTTCGGCGCTCAGCGCACCACACGGTGCATATGGTACGCGTTTACCGTCATGTTGGCAACCAGTCCGGCTGAATCCACTGAAAGACACACACACACGCGCATCGCGTCACTGATCTCGTTGCTGCTTGTGGTTAAGCGTAGCATTGGTAGTTCTGTTCCCGCTACTCTTCAGACCTAGTGTTACCAGTTCCGTTCCTGCTAAGGTTGCCAGTTAGAGTTTCCGATACCGGTTCGGGTTCTGTTCTTGCTACGGTGGCTTTATTCCTGTTCCTGCTAGTCTTTCGCGTTACTGTGCCTTGGTCTGATCCGGTTATTGTCACAAGTTTGAGCGGGTTAGGGTTCGCGTTGCTGGTGAGATCTTTTTGTACTTGGTTCTGTTGCTAGTTTGGGTCAGTGTTCCTGGTTCTATTGCTATTACTGTTCCTGTTTAGGCTTTGTGTAACCCGGTCTGTACCTGATAATGATTCAGGTCAGTGCTCCTAGTCCTGTTACTGTTGAAGAGTATACGGAGATGCTCCTCCCTCTGTGATACTGCTATTGAGCAGGTGCTCACATTGTGTGTTGCTGTTCCTGGCCCGGATGCGTCCAAAGGGT